>NW_011494956.1:1701215-1717851 GCF_000754665.1 Bison bison bison
AAAAGCAGAGACATTACTTTGCCAACAAAGGTCCATTTAGTCAAGGCTATGGTTTTTCCAGTGATCATGTGTGGATGTGAGAGTTGGGCTGTGAAGAAAGCTGAGCGCTGAAGAATTGCTGCTTTTGAACTGTGGTGTTGGAGAAGACTCTTGCGAGTCCCTTCGACTGCAAGGAGATCCAACCAGTCCATACTAAAGGAGATCAGCCCTGGGTGTTCTTTGGAAGGACTGATGCTAAAGCTGGAACTCCAGTACTTTGGCCACCTCAAGCGAAGTGTTGACTCATTGGAAAAGACTCTGATGCTGGGAGGAATTGGGGGCAGGAGGAAGAGGGGACGACAGAGGATGAGATGGCTGGATGGCATCACCAACTCAATGGACGTGAGTTTGAGTGGACTCCCGGAGATGGTAATGGACAGGGAGGCCTGGCGTGCTGCTATTCATGGGGCTGTAAAGAGTCAAACACAACTGAGCAACTGAACTGAACTGAACTGAACTGAACTGAACTGAGGGGATTGAGTTCCCTAATCCCCTCATTGTACAGCTTGAAGGTCTTTTTCAGTGTGAATAAGTGCATTTTACAGCTGTGTATTTCCCTTTAACTACTGCTTTGGCTGCTTTCCACACATTTTAATTAGCTGTATTTTCATTGCTTATTTTGAATTTCTCAATGCAATTTATTTCTTAATTCAAAATTAAATGTGTCCTGCTTATTTTCCAAACATTTTAGTAACATTTTAGTTCTCTTTTTTTGTTAATTTAATTCTACTATAGTCACAGAATATGCTGTATATAATCTCAATCCTTTGAAATTTGTTGAAAAATTCAATAAAGTTTGCTTTATGACTCAAAGAATTGTTTACTTTAGTGATTATTTTGTGTGCATTGAAAAGAATGTGTATTTTCCCATTTTTATATGCATGTTAATAAAACATATATTCCTACTGAGTGTTGTTGCCTCTTTATGACAGTTTTGTATGTTTTTTAATTGAAATATAGTTTATTTATAATATTAAATTAGTTTCAGGAATAGCACATAATGATTCAATATTTTATAGATTATATCCCTTTTAAAGTTATTACAAAACAATAACTATGTTTTCTTGTACCATACAATATATACTATTGCTATGACCATAATTTTATAACATCATTGATTTATAAACTTTCTTCAGTCAGTAGCACAGAGATTTTAAACACTTATATTTGAAAAAAGCAAAATGCACCTGAGCAAAAGTAAACATATCAATATCTAATTACATACACATCTGCATCTTTAATGCAGACATCCTGGAGTGTGAAGTCAAGTGGGCCTTAGGAGGCATCACTAGGAACAAAGCTAGTGGAGGTGATGGAATTCCAGCTGAGCTATTTCAAATCCTAAAAGATGATGCTGTGAAAGTGCTGCGCTCAATATGCCAGCAAATTTGGAAAGCTCAGCAGTGGCCACAGGACTGGAAAAGGTCAGGTTTCATTCCAATCCCAAAGAGGGCAATGCCAAAGACTGTTCAAACTACTGCACAATTGTGCTCATTTCACACGCTAGTGTGTACTGCTCAAAATTCTCCAAGCCAGGCTTCAAAAACCGAGAACTTCTAGATGTTCAAGCTAGGATGGTGGCCAAACGTGTGGAAGAGGGACGTTATAACTCTTGCACTGAGGTTTAGACAGACTCCACATAGCGTCCTTGTGTACTGCACGTATGGGACATGCCAGGTCATATGATCCAAACAGCAAGGCAATTAAACCTACTACAAAACACTTCCTTGGCTCTCAACCTCACTCAAAACTAGCAATATTCTTAGTCAGTCAACAGTTGGAGCAGTATAACCAAATATTTCTAACAATATAACCAAAGTGCTATGTGTTATCTTTAAAATCTAAAGGGACCTACCAAATACTATATTTCTTTATTAGTGATAGGAAATGCAAAGTGTAACTTAGTCTTTGTTTTTCAGGATATATCTCAGCATGACCCAGATCACTTGATTCCTAAAACTTTATTCAAAAGAGAAGGCCCTAGAATCTTTAGTGGATATTCTCCCATATTCTGACACACATTCAGATAACTTACAACTTCCTGGTCACCAGATCTGATTAATTTGATGTCAGAAATATACCGGACAGGTATGAAGTCTATGGAATGTTCAGATGATCAAGATCATTTCAGACTATATTGTAATCAGGAAAACTAACACAGTTCAGTGACTAGGTTGAAAATATGTACTGCTGTCCATTGGATATGAGTGTGAACTGCTTCTAAAACAGGATTTTTTCTTGGGGACCAAAAGCATGTGTGTAGGGGATGGATAGATACAAGCCCAGTGACAAGAGTATGTGATTTGTGCAGTGAAGAACTGAACTCAGCAGCTGCAAGTGGGGCTACCACTAGATTAAGTTTGCAATAGTCCACTACCATCTGCCTTAAAAGAATTGGATCAGATTTTTTTCATGGACTCTGCAGGCTCATTAAATAGAAATATGATTAGGATCACTATCACTGCAGCCTTGAAGTCGCTGAGGTTGGTACTTATCTCTGTCCTTCTACTCAGCATGAATTTACGATTGCTTTCGATACACTTCTTTGGTTTGGGGTGAGACACAGTTGACCTTTCCTATAATTATGATTCTTATTCCACAGGTGACAAAACCAATGCAAGAGAGTTTTTTTTTTTTTTCTAACTGCTAAGTGTATCTGTCTCAATTAGGTACTCAGGTAATGAGGACATGGACATAGCCTAATGTCATAGACCCATATTGGGTGCATTATGAAACAGAATTGGGTCTTTATCACTAGTCTTTTCTACTTCCTCATTCTAACAAGGTTGCCATGATAGCATTTTGGATCCACTGGTGTCAGTTCAGAACTTGTTTTCAACAGCTGTTTAAAAATCTAGATATTTCCCTTTCCTCAATGTTCAATTGCTTTGGTACATGTCCATAAAAATCCAGCATTGAGGAGCCTTGCTGTGTCTTACATAGAGAACTGACCTTCTCTTCAAATGATGGGCTCTGGGTCAGAGAACTGGCTCAGGTCTGGAAACTGAGCAACTGATCATGATATTCCTATTGCAGCATATTGTTCATCTATATTAGGTATCTATTGTTATGTAACAAATTACCCAATAAACTGGTGGCTTAAAACAATAAACATTTATTATCTCACAGTTACTGTGGGTCAGGAATCTGGGAGCAACTTAGATGGGTAGTTCCAATTCATTATGTCTCATGATGTTTCACATAAGATATTGGCCAGAGATTCAGAAATCCAGGGGCTCAACTGGGACCAATTGAGGCACTTCTAATTTCACTCACATGATTGGTGACAGCCCTCAGTTCCTCACTGGCTATTCACAGCATCATTTTGCAGCACATCCACCTCAGGTATAGGCTTTGCATGATTTTGAGGGGAGGGAAAGCTGTTTTTCTCTAGGAAGAGGAATTTCTCTGGCTGCTAGAACATTTTGGTTTGTTTGTTTGTTTGTTCTTTTACTGAGTTACAGGATCCACCTCAAAAATCATTCAGCAACAACCCAATCTCAGGTCACAGGATCCCAGTCCTACTTACTTGCTTTCTAACTTTACATAGGCAGATGGCATACTGGAATTCACCTTAGTTTGTAACTTTGTTACTGTTACAATCACTAATTTTAAGAACAGTCTGGTTACAGCTATAGGAGATGTGATACCCTGAATTAACTGACTGATCTAAATTTGTCAATTTCTTTCTTCAAGACTCTGATGGCACTTAACAACAACTAATCACCTCCATTGTCCCTTATCACCTTGCCCCATCTGACTTAAAATGCTAAAGATATTGCACAAACCAATGTACCTTCTTTCTCCTATACCCAATCTTAATTCACTACACAGGAGCAATTTAGTAATTGTGACGTTTTAATATGCCAGGGTTTAACACTATCTTTTATTATCAACAATATGTTCCTTTATGTCATGTGGCTGGTAAATATTTAATGCCAAATTCCCATTCTAAGAATCTGCTTCCTTGAACCACTTCTGGAACAGAACAGTTTGAATTTTGCTATAATGAGATTTTGTAACAAGGCAGTGTGAATAGTTTATTTTGAGGTTGACCCCAGAAAACCACAAATAGGGACAAGGAAAATAAGAGTGGGGAAGAAGGGCAATAAGTAGTATTTATTACCAACTCAGTTACCACCACAGGAGCCACTAGAGCTTAATCACATTGGAGAACTCTGATATCCAATGAACAACAAAGGACTCTTGTGTTACTACACCCAGTGGGCAAGAAAACTGTGAGTATTCATGCAACAAGTCCCATCAATCATAAATTAAGGGGTGTTTCTAGGAACATCCTTGGAATTAAATCTAAAATTATCTGGCCTGATTGGCATGTGAGCATAGGAGTCCCCAGAAGTCAGTGAAAGCCATCAGGCAGTTGGAAGTTAGGTTGTAATGTACTATAATAAGATACACTGGGAAAAAGGGCAAGGTTCTAAAATGTGTGCTACTCATTTGTACTTAAAAACAAAACAAAACACTTTGCATATACTAGAGGTATATATTTCAAATAGCTTAAAAATATGTTTAAAGATGCAGTTGTTGTTCAGTCACTCAGTCATGTCCGACTCTTTGTGACCCCATGACTACAGCACGCCAGGCTTCCCTGTGTATCACTATCTCCCAAAGTTAGCTCAAACTCATGTCCACTGAGTTGGTGATGCCATCCAATCATCCCGTCTTCTGTCGTCCCCTTCTTCTGCCTTCAATCTTTCCCAGCATCAGGGTATTTTCCAATGAGTCAGCTCTTTGCATCAGGTGGCCAGAGTACTGGACCTTCACTTCATCTTCAGCCCTTCCAGTGAATATTCAGGACTGATTTATTTTAGCATTGACTGGGTTGATCCCCTTGCAGTCCAAGGGGCGCTCAAGAGTCTTCTCCAATACCATAGTTCAAAAGCATCAATTTTTAGTGCTCAGCCTTCTTTGTGGCCCAACTCTCACATCCATACATGACCACAGGAAAAACCACAGCTTTGACTCTACGGATCTTTGTAGGCAAAGTAACTCCTCTGCTTTTTAACATGCTGTCTAGGTTGGTCATAGCTTTTCTTCCAAGAAGCAAGCGTCTTTTAATTTCATTGCTACAATCACCATCTGCAGTGATTTTGGAGCCCCCCAAAATAAAGTCTCTCAAGATTTCCATTGTTTCCCCATCTATTCCCCATGAAATGATAGAACCAGATGCCATGGTCTTAGTTTACTGAGTGTTGAGCTTTAAGCCAGCTTTTTCACTCTCCTCTTTCACTTTCATCAAGAGACTCTTTAGTTCCTCTTTACTTTCTGCCATAAGGGTGGTGTCATCTGCATATCTGAGGTGATTGATATTTCTCCCGGAAATCTTGATTATAGCTTATTCATCATTCAGTTTGCTGGCATTTCTCATGATGTACTCTGCATATAAGTTAAATAAGCAAGGTGACAATATACAGCCTTGACATATTTCTTTCCCAATTTGGAAATAGCATGTTGTTCCATGTCCGGTTGTAACTGTTAATTCTTGACGTACACACAGATTTCTCAGAAGGCAGGTAAGGTGGTCTGGTATTCCTATCTGTTGAAGAATTTATCAGTTTCTTGTGATCCACAAAGTCAGAGGCTTCAGTGTAGTTAGTGAAGCACATGTTTTTTCTGGAATTCTCTTGCCTTTTCTATGATCCAACGGATGTTGGCCATTTGGTCCCTGCTTCCTCTGCCTTTTCTAAATGCAGCTTAAAAATCTGCAAGTTCTTGGTTCACATACAGTTGAAGCTGTGCTTGGAGAATTTTGAGCATTACTTTGCTAGCGTGTGAGATGAATATAATTGTGTGGTAGTTTGAACATTCTTTGGCATTGCCTTTCTTTGGAATTGGAATGAATACTGACCTTTTCCAATCCTGTGGCCACTGCTGAGCTTTCCATATCTGCTGGCATAGTGAGTGCAGCACTTTCACACCATCATCTTTCAGGATTTGAAATAGCTCAACTGGAATTCCATCACCTCCACTAGCTTTGTTCCTAGTGATGCTTCCTAAGGCCCACTTGACTTTCCTCTCCAGGATGTCTGGCTCTAGGTGAGTGATCACACCATCATGGTTATCTGGGTCATTAATATCTTTTTTGTATAGTTCTTCTGTATTCTTGCCATCTCTTCTTAATATCTTCTGCTTCTGTTAATTCCATACCATTTCTGTCCTTTATTGTGCCCATTTTTGCATGAAATATTTTCTTGGTATCTCTAATTTTCTTGAAGAGACTTCAAGTCTTTCCCATCCTATTGTTTTGCTGTATATCTTTGCATTGATCACTTAGGAAGGCTTTCTTAGCTCTCCTTGCTATTCTCTGGAACTCTGCATTCAGATGGGTATGTCTTTCCTTTTCTCTTTTGCATTTCACTTCTCTTCTTTTCTCAGCTATGTGTAAGGCCTCCTCAGACAACCATTTTGCCTTTTTGCATTTCTTCTTCTTGAAGATGGACTACAGTCTATGGGGTCACAGAAAGTAAAACATGTCTGAGCATGCACATATGCATGCACGCATGCACATACACACACACAGATATATTGTACAACACAGGGTATGTAACCAATATTGTATAATTACTTTATTTTTTTTAATTTTATTTTATTTTTAAACTTTACAATATTGTATTAGTTTTGCCAAATATCAAAATGAATCCACCACAGGTATACCTGTGTTCCCCATCCTGAACCCTCCTCCCTCCTCCCTCCCCATACCCTCCCAGTGCACCAGCCCCAAGCATCCAGTATCGTGCATCGAACCTGGACTGGTGACTCATTTCATACATGATATTATACATGTTTCAATGCCATTCTCCCAAATCTCCCCACCCTCTCCCTCTCCCAGAGTCCATAAGACTGATCTATACATCAGTGTCTCTTTTGCTGTCTCGTACACAGGGTTATTGTTACCATCTTTCTAAATTCCATATATATGCGTTAGTATACTGTATTGGTGTTTTTCTTTCTGGCTTACTTCATTCTGTATAATAGGTTCCAGTTTCATCCATCTCATTAGAACTGATTCAAATGTATTCTTTTTAATGGCTGAGTAATACTCCATTGTGTATATGTACCACAGCTTTCTTATCCATTCATCTGCTGATGAAATCTAGCTTGCTTCCATGTCCTGGCTATTATAAACAGTGCTGCAATGAACATTGGGGTACATGTGTCTCTTTCCCTTCTGGTTTACTCAGTGTGTATGCCCAGCTGTGGGATTGCTGGATCATAAGGCAGTTCTATTTCCAGTTTTTTAAGGAATCTCCACACTGTTCTCCATAGTGGCTGTACTAGTTTACATTCAAAATTTTGAATCACGATGTTATACTCCTTATGAATGTGATATTGTACATAAATTATACCTCAATTTTAAAAAAGCTTTAAAATCACTTTATTTGAAAAATGTCTTGTATTGTCTCTTGGTTTTGAGCTTTACTTGATCAATATGAACACAATGATCAATCAGAGCAGGCAGTCTAAAGATCCTGGGATCAATTTCCCATGTGGGTTTGTTGTTCTTTTATTCACCATACCACCAAGCAATTCTCAGACAACAGCTGGGTATCCCTCAATTTAACTCAGTTCTGACACCATCTAACCTGAGATAGTGTCAGATTCTGCAGGTTGAGTGCTCAGTCCTACAAGACTCTCCTTCCCCCATGACGCACATACATGACAGAGGTCCAGGTTATTTCTTGAACTTCTGACTTACTGGCTATTAACCAAAGGTTCCTGTGACCACTCCTCAGGTTTGATCAATTTGCCCGAGCAGCTCATAGAACTCAGAGAAACATTCTGTATACTAGATTACTGGTTTATTATATAAGGATATAACTCAGGAACAGCCAGATGGAAAAGATACATAGGTCAAGGTATGAAGAAAGGATATGGAGCTTCCAAGTCCTCTCCACTCTCTCTACATCTCCAACATTCATCAGAAGCTCTCTGAATCTTGTTTTGGGGGCTTTTATGGAGGCTTCATTATGCAGACATGATTGTTTAAATCATTGGCCATTGACAATTAACTGAACCCCCAATCCCTCTGCTTTCCCCAGTGGTCAGAGTGGCAGAACTTGAAGTTCCAACCATCTTCTAATCAGTGATTGGCTTTCCTGGCAAGCAGCTTCCTAAATGGGGTTTCAAAGTTGACTCATTAACACAACAAAAGACACTTTATAGCTCTCAACACTTAGGGAATCCAGGGGTTTTAGGAGCTCTATGCCAAACAAAAACCAAATATGTATTTCTTATCATAAATCACAATATCATACACTTTCATTCCTTCTTTTGCAAGAGTTTTGCAATTTCCAAAAGTTACAGTGGCATGGGGTAGTGAAGCAATGGAAAACATCAGTAGTCTAACCTGTGTAGTACAGGAAACTCTACTCAGTACTCTGTAATAGCCTTTAAGGAAAAAGAATCTAAAAAAGAGTGGATATATATATGTATAACTGATTCACTTTGCTTTACAGCTGAAACTAGACAACATTTAAATCAGTTATTCAATTCAGTTCAGTTCAGTCTCCCAGTTGTGTCTGACTCTTTGCGACCCCATGGACTGCTGCACGCCAGTCTTCCCTGTCCATCACCAACTCCTGGAGCTTGCTCAAGCTCATGTTCATTGAGTTGGTGATGCCATCCAACCATCTCATCCTCTGTTGTCCCCTTCTCCTCCTGCCTTCAATCTTCCCAGCATCAGGGTCTTTTCCAATGAGTCAGTTCTTTGCATCAAGTGGCCAAAGTATTGGAGCTTCAACTTATGCTTCAATTGAAAAGAAAAAAAAAAGTCAGCATTCCATCCCTTTGGACTACTGGGCCAGACGGCTGCTTGCTTCTATTTCAAGTAATCTTAGACTCTTAGGCTTTTTATAACTAACTCTTACTGAGTTTTCAATATGTTCTGGGCATGGCTCCAAGTGCTTTACATATATTAGTACACTTAAATCTTCAGCAACCTTATGAAGTAACGTGAGGTATCTATGGGATAAAATGAAGATACTGAGGCCCAGAGATGTGAGTGCATGTCCAGAACCCCAGAGTTTGGAAGTGGCAGAACTTTGTGTGTTTTTTTTTTTTTTCTTCCAGTTTCTCTTTTTTCCCTCAGTGTCAAGCCTATTGCTACATTTTCTTAATGCTGAACCCATGTTCATACCTCTCATACCCCTTTTTTCACTCTTTTATATTTGCCTCTTCTAATGTACTGAGTCTGATGGACTGGGTGACTAAGCTTATTTGTGTATAAAATAAGAATAAATATGTGGTTGCCACGTGATGACTTTGTAACATTTATTTAGATTCTTCAAACTCTTTCTCAGATATATTCTTATAGTTGAGGCTGCTGGGTAAGTGACTTATGGAAGAGAGACATTGAATATTTTTGCAGAGTAAAATTTCATTTGAATCACAACTCCTGCTGAATGAAGTTGCCTCTTCTTGTTTCTGTTTTCATGCTTCTCCCTATGTTGAAGCTGGTTCAGTTCTTTCATATTTGCAAGAGTTATATTATCAGTTGGAATCCGATGCTTATGGCATATGTAAATAAATCCATATACAAATTTATTTAAAATTTATTATTGCACTGCACTCCAAACATTAGCATAATTGGAATGTGTACATACATATGCATACATATATATATATATAATGAAAAAGCAGAGCTTGATACTGTAAACCCAATTGCAGTTAACAGTGGCAGTTATTAAAAACAACAAATGTTTTAGAAGTATCTATTTGAAACAGTTAACCAGAATTTAAACAATGTATTATTTTTTAAGTGTAAAGCACTGATTTGAATGTGGCTTTGGTAAAAAAAAGAAAGAAAAGAAATTAAAAGATAAATGATTGCATTTCTAGAACCAGATCATTTTTCACTGAAGAAAGAATGACTTCTAGATGTTACTTGTCAATTGAATTCCATGTAATTAGGGGAATATGCTTTCCCTTCTTGTAGTCATAGCTTTTCTACTTCTTTCTTTGCTAGTCAAATGCTGACATATTTCACATAATATATTTGCTCTTTGATGTGTAGTGCCATGAAAATTTGTCAGCTAACAGAATGTGTTTACTTTAGTTATGTATAATAGAATTAAGATGATACACTGCAAAAGACACTATTTATAAGGGAATATATTAAATATTTCATGTATTTAGCTGGATAACTACATCATTAACTTCATATTTATGCACATTCTTCTGTATTCCTCCTGAAGAGAGTCAATAGCTTGAGACTTGGCTCAACAGCTACTAACAAGCAAGTTTCCTGCAAGGATAAAAGCTACAAATAAAGCATCTTGTTTTCCATTAAGTTACATTCAAATATCCATGTACTGTACCCTGTAATTAAGTCAAATATCAATTTTAATCACTGCATCCTTAGTACATAATTTCTGTAATGCAATTGCATCAGTATGCTATTGAGCAGCTAAAATGCCCTAGTTAAATAGAAATTTAACTGCTGGAAATTGAGACATAGAGAAAATCACCATACCTGCACTTAGGCAGTTAAGCTGAGAGATTTATGCTAGGGAAAGTGATGGTAGAGAGACTGGTTTAATTTGCATATTTAACAAATATTTTGTAAGGCCAATTTACAATGTCCCTATTAGTCTATGCCTGTGGTTTTGAAATAATGCTTCTGACTGTAACATGATTTAGAGAGTTGAAGACATTCCTTAAAAATAAGATACCCACTTATTGGCTAAAATATGTAGCCTAAAATTAAGTTTGAATGCTGTTATCCCAGAAGATAGCAGAGGTTAATTTGGGGGAAAAAAAAGTATCTTCCATTTGTTAGCCTTCCAAGAAAAGTGTTTGACTGTGCATATCTTATTTAGACTACAGCTTGCAGCTCTTCAATTAGAAGCAATTTTAAGTGTCAGATTTAAAGTCTATACAACATCTCATATAACCATGGCAATTGTCTTGCACATCATTTGGCAATAGCTTAACTCTGTTTAAGTCTAGAGGAAAATATTTTGAGTAGAAATAGAAGCTGCTAAATAACTAGTAGTGTCACCATATTTTCTTGATGTTGACACATCCACATATTAGAAAAAACGTCTAGCCATATCCTACATATTGCTAGGCTTTAAAATCTCTTGCTCCTTTCTTCAACGGGCTTGCTCAACATTCACACTGGCATGGTTCCAAGAAATGGAAATCATCTATGAGATGTCATGTAGTTGATGATTCCAGAGTCTTGATGGAAAATTCACAATCAAAAAAAAAAAAAAAGACAAAGTTTTGAAAATCCATGAATAATTCATCTGACAATGTAGCACAAAATGTTCAGCTGAAATACCCCAGCATTTTATTCACAAGTGCTAAAGCTACTCCTTTTTCCTATGAGAGAAGGGAAATAGTTGGCTGGGCATATCCTTCTTGTTGATGGTAGGATTCCTTTCAGAATACAACTTTGAAACTCCTGTTTAGATCAGGTTCATGCTCATTATTTTTAAATTATTGATTACTTGGAGGCCAAGCCATCCCAATCTGTGTCATAGATGCATAATTTATCTTGATATTTAAAAGCACGTGTATCTGAAGGCTTCTGGAACTTCAATCTGATGCCTAATGACAACACATTTTAAGCTATTTTATATTTTCAAAGTTTTGGCAAAATCTGGTGCAGTGGTGGCCTCATGTGAGAGCTCAGTATCTTTCAATGTTCCCTTTATTTCTTTAAATTTTTATACTTTTCCTTTCCTTTTTGATTTGGTTCCCCCCCTTTCCCCTGCTTTCCAAAGTCCTTCACAACACTACTCTTGCTTTGGTTGTCTTTGTATTTTTTTTAAGACTCTGTTTCACAGGCATCTCCATGGTGCCTCACATATTTTCTTTGTATCTCTCTTCTTTATGTTCTTCTTTTATGCATTCTGCCTTCTTGGATTTCTGCTGCTTGAAGAAACCCTTTCAGCCATTTATTTCCTATTCATTGTCTTACTTTTCTTTGTAGTAAAACGCTGGTTAATTTATTATTGATCTGAATTTTGCCTCAGATGCTTCTATTTGCTGTTCCACAGTGAAGAAAAGGAGGTAGAAAATGGTAAACTTCCTTTAACTGCTTTCATTGGAATGATAAAGTTTGATTTCAAAGCCAGGGGTGATTCATGCCTTCCTCTTCCCCAGAGGTCAAGTTAGCCAACACCATAATGAAGCCTCCACTTTCCCACTTCCTGGCTCTGAACCCTGACAATGGCAACTCCACACTTAGTTGCAAATGGACAGAAAATTCCAACTCAGCAGAGGGTCAAAAAGAAAAAGGGACCAAGAATTGCTGGTGACATGGAAGGAGATATGTAAGCTCCTTCAAGGCATGAGGGACAGAAACACACTTGTTGAAAACAAAAACACCCCGTGTTTCCACATTAAATGCCTTTTTACTTTTTGTCTCAACTGGTTTGAACCTTTCTTCTAAGGTAAGTCTTAAGTAATCTTTTCTTAGAAGGTAATCATTCTTAGCTTCTTGGCCCTGGATTATGTAAATTTATAAGGAGTTATTATTGTAAATGTACAATACAAATTGGAACCTGTGTTTAATTCCCCACCCCCCTGTTTTATAGGAATGCGACTGCTGACTAGAAGTTGTTGTTCAGTTGCTGTTGTGTCCGAGTCTTTGTGACCCTCTGGACTGTGGCCTCCCAGGGCCTCTGTCCATCGCATTTCCCAGGCAAGAATACTGGAGTGGATTACCATTTCCTTCTCCAAAGGATCTTCCCAACCCAGGGATTGAACCCAGATCTCCTGTTTGGCAGGTGGGTTCTTCACCACTGAACCACCAAGGAAGCCCAAAGACTTCCTTCAGTTCAGTTCAGCTCAATCGCTCAGTCGTGTCTGACTCATTGCAACCCCATGAATCGCAGGCCTCCCTGTCCATCACCAACTCCCGGAGTTCACTCAGACTCGTCGGTGATGCCATCCAGCCATCTCATCCTCTGCTGTCCCCTTCTCCTCCTGCCCCCAATCCCTCCTAGCATCAGAGTCTTTTCCAGTGAGTCAACTCTTCGCATGAGGTGGCCAAAGTACTGGAGTTTCAGCTTTAGCATCATTCCTTCCAAAGAACACCCAGGGCTGATCTCCTTTAGAATGGACTGGTTGGATCTCCTTGCAGTCCAAGGGACTCTCAAGAGTCTTCTCCAACACCACACTTCAAAAGCATTAATTCTTCGGCGCTCAGCTTTCTTCACAGTCCAACTCTCACATCCATACATGACCACTGGAAAAACCATAGCCTTGACTAAATGGACCTTTGTTGGCAAAGCCTTCCTTAGCAACCTCCTAACCAGGCAAATTGATCACTCACTTATTTGGTTCTTTGTATTCTGCACAGTTTTAACCACAGTCCATTGAACACCTGAGGTTGGAGTTGATACAAAATAGCAAAATAGGCATTTGTTATCTGCTGACTGAAGGATAGGCATGGACTGTCTGGATGGATAGCTGATCACTGGTAGTTTCCTCAGCAGGCTAGCATCCTGGATTAAGTCCTATTCTTGTGCTTTTGTTTATGTATTCTTTCTGATTGGCCAGTGCTTTGAAGAGCTGAATAAAGTTAGAAGAGGAGGAAGGAAGGGGAAATAACCAATATTTTTCAAGAATCAGCTGAGCAAGGCACTGGGCTAAGCACTTGACATTCATTTGTTCATTTAACCTTATAATTACCCTTTGAGGCAGGTATTATTATTGATATTAGTCCCATATAAGAAACTAAGGCTCTCAGATTAATGAACTTTCAACTTGAGCGGAGACTGATTCAGTCCTTGTCACTGGACTGTAGATCTCAAGTTTCTAACTGTACCATCATGTCTTATCTAATTAGCAAATGCAGATTTTTCAAATTCTTCAAGGCTAACTATTCCTTCATAGAGCATAACATCCCTGGATATTAGAGACGTTTCATCTTTTTTCCCTTTCTGTATAGAGTCTGATGAAGTCATCACATTGTATTTTATGTGACTATTTAGAAATCTTTCTCCTGTTCTTTTTTTTTTTTTTTTAGCTAGTTTCTTTTTTTATTTTATTTTATTTTTAGACTTTACAATATTGTATTGGTTTTGCCAAATATTGAAATGAATCCGCCACAGGTATACATGTGTTCTTTGAAGGCATGGATGATATCATTTATCCCCAGTGCCTGGACATTTCTTGGGTTATAACTGAATACATAAATGAATGTTATTACTGTACACATTTTTTATCATACATACCATATGTTTTTAAATTATATATTTTAAAGTCTTTTTCTTATTCCTGGCTCTGATGATGTTAAAAATCACCCATTGAATAAATGGAAGAATAAGTAAGATGTAAAATACATGGGTGGCTTATCCTAGCCTTGTCTGTCTGATTCCAACTCAAATTACAAGACTTGAGATATGCACCCTTCTCCCAATATATATATCCAGGTGTTACCCTAGTCTGTCAGAAGGTAAGGCTTCTTGTTCAAGACTCAGTGCCCTGATGGTGGTTTTTCCCATGTTGTAACACCAATGTTTGCTTATAGGTCCCTGTCTACCAGTAGACTAAAATCTGGAGCTGCTGCTGCTAAGTCACTTCAGTCGTGTCCGACTCTGGGAGACCCCATAGACGGCAGCCCACCAGGCTCCTATGTCCCTGGGATTCTCCATGCAAGAATACTGGAGTGGGTTGCCATTTCCTTCTCCAATGCATGCATGCTAAGTCGCTTCAGCCATGTCCAACTCTATGCAGCCCTATGGACAGCAGCCCACCAGGCTACTCCATCTACAGGATTCTCTAGGCAAGAATACTGGAGTGGGTTGCCATTTCCTTCTCCAAAATCTGGAGAACAATATCTTATTCAACTGTGTTTCCTTGTTGTGTGGCATATATTTTAGCGTGTGGTCAGTGGTAAATAGTTTTTGATTGAATGGGTTATTTTGTATATTTATGAATGTAAAGGGGAATCCAAAAAGTTAACTGAGAGGATAAGTTAAAGTTCTTCTTCTTCTTTTTTTATTTGGCTGTGCCAGGATCTTCAGTTGTGTCATGGAGGATCTAATTCCCTAACCAGGGATTGAACATGGACCCCTGAAATTGGGAGAGTAGAGTCTTAACATTGGGCCACCAGGGAAATCCCAAAGCTATTCTTTTCTTTTTCTCACACACAGTGTGTGTGTCTTGGGTATGGGGGGATTGCTTCCATTTTGGAAATAGTCAGTGCCGTTTAAAAATATACAGTAAAAATCATTTTAGGCCAATAGTTGTAAAAATGCAACCCAGGGCTTCCAAAGCTTTCAGCAATAATATTCTTAAATTCCAGCAGATGGTGGTGTTGTTATGAAAACTTGAAATCCTTAGTTAGATAGAATAAAGCACTTTGCACCTATAAAAACTGTTTTGTTCCTCTCTCCTTGGAACAATAAAGAAGAAAGAGTATTCCCAGTAATTCTTTTCTCTATAAGACTCAGGTAAGAAGTAAAACACTTTTTCTTTTTTTTTTAACAGTCAACGTTGATCCATGGTAGAAGGGTTTTTGCTGCTGTTCAGTCTCGAAGTTGAGGCTGACTCTTTGAGATCCCATGGACTACGGCAGGCCAAGCTCTTTTCATAATGGGTAATATATGTATATTTTGTTATTTTATGATATATATATAAAATTTTCTCTATTTGCTATGAACACTCCAATATATTATTGAAAAGGACTAATTGTTTTTAAAAATTAATATGTTTCTCAGGGTGAGATGTCAGTATTTACCTATATTACCTTTATATCAAATTATAAGTCACATTTCACCCTTATTTTCTTACTCTGAACTCACAAATCCTAGTCCTAAATTATATTGTGTATTAAGTCCAGATCAAAAACTTATTGCAAAATTCAGACTTTTAAAGAAAGTAGGGAAAACCACTGGTCCATTCAGGTATGACCTAAATCATCTGACCTAAATCAAATCCCTTACAATTACATAGTGGATGTGACATATAGATTCAAGGGATTAGATCTGATAGAGTGCCTGAAGAACTATGGACGGAGGTTTGTGACATTGTACAGGAGACAGTGATCAAAACCATCCCTAAGAAAAAGAATGAAAAAAGGCAAAATGGTTGCTAAGGAGGCCTTACAAATAGCTGAGAAAAAGAGAGAAGTGAAAGGCAAAGGAGAAAAGGAAAGATATACCCATCTGAATGTAGAGTTCCAAAGAATAGCAAGAAGAGACAAGAATGCCTTCCTAAGTGAACAATGAAAAGAAATAGAGGAAAACAATAGAAGGGAAAGACTAGATATATCTCTTCAAGAAAATTAGAGATACCAAGGGAACATTTCATGCAAAGATGGATACAATAAAGGACAGAAATGGTATGGACCTAACAGAAACAGAAGATATTAAGAAGAGGTAGCAAGAATACACAGAGGAATTATACAAAAAAGACCTTAATGACCCAGATAACCATGATGGTGTGATCACTCACCTAGAGCCAGTTATCCTGGAGTGTGATGTCATGTAGTCCTTAGGAAACATTGCTAGGAACAAAGCTAGTGGACGTGATAGAATTCTAGCTGAGCTATTTCAAGTCCTCAGAGATGATGCTGTGAAAGTGCTGCACTCAGTTTGCCAGCAAATTTGGAAAACAG
>NW_011494956.1:1717951-1720142 GCF_000754665.1 Bison bison bison
AGATAATCACGATGGTGTGATCACTGACCTAGAGCCAGACATCCTGGAATGTGAAGTCAAGTGGGCCTCGAAAGCATCACTATGAACAAAGCTAGTGGAGGTGATGGAATTCCAGTGGAGCTAGTTCAAATCCTGAAAGATGATGCTGTGAAAGTGCTGCACTCAGTATGCCAGCAAATTTGGAAAACAGCAGTGGCCACAGGACTGAAAAGGTCAGTTTTCATTCCAGTCCCAAAGAAAGGCAATGCCAAAGAATGTTCAAACTACTGCAAAATTCCACTCATTTCACATGCTAGCCAAGTAATGCTCAAAATTCTCCAAGCTAGGCTGCAAAAATATGTGAACCAAGAACTTCCAGATGTTCAAGCTGGATTTAGAAAAGGCAGAAGAACCAGAGATCAAATTGCCAACATCCGTTGGATCATAGAAAAGTCAAGAAAATTCCAGAAAATCATCTACTTCTACTTCATTGACTTTGCTAAAGCCTTTAACTGTGTGGATCACAACAAACTGTGGCAAATTCTGCAAGAAATGGGAATACCAGACCACCTTACCTGCCTTCTGCGGAACCAGTATGCAGGTCAAGAAGCAACAGTTAGAACCGGATATGGAACAATGGACTAGTTCCAATTTGGGAAAGGAGTACATCAAGTCTGTATATTGTGTCCCTGCTTATTTAACTTCTATGCACAGTACATCATGAGAAATGCTGGGCTGGATGAAGCAAAAGCTGGAATCAAGATTGCCAGGAGAAATTATAATAACTTCAGATATGCAGATGACACCACCCTTATGGCAGAAAATGAAGAGGACTAAAGAACCTCTTGATGAAAGTGAAAAAGGAGAGTGAAAAAGCTAACTTAAAGCTCAACATTCAAAAAACTAAGATCATGGCATCTGGTCCCATCACTTCATGGCAAATAGATGGGGAAACAATGGAAACAGTGAAAGATTTTATTTTCTTGGGCTCCAAAATCATTGCAGATGGTGATTGCAGTCATGAAATTAAAAGACGCTTTTTCCTTGGAAGATAAGCTATGACCAATCTAGACAGCATATTAAAAAGCAGAGACTATTACTTTGGCAAAAAAGGTAAATGTAATCAAAGCTATGGTTTTTTTACTAGTCATGTATGTGTGTGAGGGCTGGGCCATAAAGAAGGCTGAACGCTGAAGAATTGATGCTTTTGAACTGTGGTGTTAGAGAAGACTCTTGAGGATCCCTTGGACTGCAAGGAGATCCAACCAATCAATCCTAAAGGAAATCAGTCCTGAATATTCATTGGAAGGACTGATGTTGAGGCTGAAGCTCCAGCTTTGGCCAGTTGATATGTAAAGCCAATTCATTGGAAAAGATCCTGATGCTGGGAAACATTGAAGGCATGAGGAGAAGGGCACAACAGAGGACAAGATTGTTGGATGGTATAATCAACTCAACATGTGTTTGAGGTGTGCTGTGGTCCATGGGGTTGCAAAGAGTCAGACACAATGCAGCAACTGAACAACAACAATTATCTCCTGACTAGGTGGTGAAATGAGTAAATGTCAAAGACTGCAGAACATTTCAAAAAAGATTTTAAAATGTTTAGTTCTATGCAAGTGAGCAAGTTTTTTGTTTTGGACATTTGTTAATGCTTCCTAAAGTTAAGAAGTTTTTAATGAAACTATTAAACCATTCAATATCACAGTAATCCAAGTCTATGCCCAAACCAGTAACGCTGAAGAAGCTGAAGTTGAACAGTTCTATGAAGACCTACAAGACCTTTTAGAACAAACACCCAAAAAAAGATGTCCTTTTCATTATAGGGAACTGGAATGCAAAAGTAGGAAGTCAAGAAACACCTGGAGTAATTTGCCTGTTAGAACAGGCAAATTTGGCCTTGGAATATGGAATGAAGCAGGGCAAAGACTAATAGAATTTTGCCAAGAAAATGCACTGGTCATAACAAACACCGTCTTCCAACAACAGAAGAGAAGACTCTATACATGGACATCACCAGATGGTCAACACTGAAATCAGATTGATTATATTGTTTTCAGCCAAAGATGGAGAAGCTCTATATAGTCAGCAAAAACAAGACCAGGAGCTGACTGTGGCTCAGACCATGAACTCCTTATTGCCAAATTCAGACTGAAATTGAAGAAACTAGGGAAAACCACTAGACCATTCAGGTATGACCTAAATCAAATCT
>NW_011494956.1:1720342-1720590 GCF_000754665.1 Bison bison bison
ACATCTATTTCTGCTTTATTGACTATGCCAAAGCCTTTAACTGTGTGGATCACAATAAACTGTGGAAAACTTTGAAAGAGATGGGAATACCAGACCACCTGATCTGCCCCTTGAGAAATTTGTATGCAGGTCAGGAAGCAACAGTTAGAACTGGGCATGGAACAACAGACTGGTTCCTAATAGGAAAAGGAGTTCGTCAAGGCTGTATATTGTCACCTTGTTTATCTAACTTATATGCAGAGTACATC
>NW_011494956.1:1721874-1722608 GCF_000754665.1 Bison bison bison
CCTCAGAAAGCATCACTATGAACAAAGCTAGTGGAGGTGATGGAATTCCAGTGGAGCTAGTTCAAATCCTGAAAGATGATGCTGTGAAAGTGCTGCACTCAGTATGCCAGCAAATTTGGAAAATTCAGCAGTGGCCACAGGACTGGAAAAGGTCAGTTTTCATTCCAATCCCAAGAAAGGCAATGCCAAAGAATGCTCAAACTACCGCACAATTGCACTCATCTCACATGCTAGTAAAGTAATGCTCAAATTTCTCCAAGCCAGGCTTCAGCAATATGTGAACCGTGAATTCCTGATGTTCAAGCTGGTTTTAGAAAAGGCAGAGGAACCAGAGATCAAATTGCCAACATCCGCTGGATCAGACAAAGCAAGAGAGTTCCAGAAAAACATCTATTTCTGCTTTATTGACTATGCCAAAGCCTTTAACTGTGTGGATCACAATAAACTGTGGAAAACTTTGAAAGAGATGGGAATACCAGACCACCTGATCTGCCCCTTGAGAAATTTGTATGCAGGTCAGGAAGCAACAGTTAGAACTGGGCATGGAACAACAGACTGGTTCCTAATAGGAAAAGGAGTTCGTCAAGGCTGTATATTGTCACCTTGTTTATTTAACTTATATGCAGAGTACATCATGAGAAACGCTGGACTGGAAGAAACACAAGCTGGAATCAAGATTGCCGGGAGAAATATCAATAACCTCAGATATGCAGATGACACCACCCTTATGGCAG
>NW_011494956.1:1722708-1725539 GCF_000754665.1 Bison bison bison
GTGAACTCTGGGAGTTGGTGATGGACAGGGAGGCCTGGCGTGCTGCGATTCATGGGGTCGCAAAGAGTCGGACATGACTGAGTGACTGATCTGGTCTGAAATGATTTCTTGAAATGGTATGTTTCTGCTGTTGTAAACAAGAGAGATGATTAATTTCTTCTTAAATCTCTTTATGTGTTTCATGCTTGTCTTCAGTTAGTACACACATGCAGAGGGACACAAAATTCAGGCAGGATTGTAGGGAAATAAGGATTTTAAAATGAGATTGTTAAAGAAAAAGAAACTTTGCTTAAAGAATTTGTTTTAGTACTATTTTTTTTGTTGTTGTTAAGGAAAAAAGATTCAAAAAAATTTACTACATTTCTAAAATGTAGTGTTTCCTATTTAAAATATTATTAATTGTTGTCAGGCTTAATGAACATTAAAATTTTGTATAAGTGACTTTTGGGCTTCCCTTGTGGCTTAGTGGTAAAGAATCCACCTGACAACGCAGGAGACATATGAGACATGAGTTTGATCCCTGGGGTCAGGAAGTGTCCCTGAAGAGAGCAATGGCAAACACACTCCAGTAATGTTGCCTGGGAAATTTCATGAACAGAGGAGCCTGGTGGGCTACAGTTCATGGGGTCACAAAAAGGTCAGATACAACTTAGCAATTAAACATCAACCACATAGGTGATTTTAACATAATCTGGGGGCATAATTAAACGTATGTACATATAGGCTAAGTCACTTCAGTCATGTCTGACTCTTTGTGACCCTCTGGACCATAGCCCGCCAATCTCCTCTATCAGATTCTCCATGCAAGAGTATTGGAGTGGGTTGCCATGCCCTCAAGAGGAATCTTCCCAACCCAGGGATTGAACCTGTGTCTCTTATGTCTCCTGCATTGGCAGGTGGTTTCTTCACTACCAGTGCTACCTGTCTTTCAATTATTGTTAAAGAAAGTTTCCTTATTTTAAAAAGACACTCTAAAATAGTAATGGAATTCTTTGCAAAATATTATCCCCCATGTCACCAGCTAGGAAAAAATTCTGCCTCATAACATCCAATGATTTTCCACAATATAATATGCTTTACATATCTTTGCATGCATGTTCAGTCCCTCAGTCCTGTCCCACTCTGTGCGACCCCATGGACTATAGCCTAACAGGTCCTCTGTCCATGGAGTTTTCCAGGCAAGAATACTGGAATGGGTTGCCATTATCTGCTCCACAGTTACATAGCTATATAGGGCCTTAGAAGGAGAACATGCCACAAATCCTGTTTTCTGACATTTCAAAATCTACACACCTCTGCAACTAGCTTTGAAACATGGGAAAAAAAGATTTTGTTGCATGTTCATGAGTTTGGCAAGCTACAGTCCATGGGGTGGAAAAGAGTTGGACACGACTGAATGACAGCACATGTACTCACATACCCTCCTTTTAGGGGAGGACCTGTAGAGCTATGTAAAGCACATTATGTTGTGAAAAATCATTGGATGCTATCATGCAGAATTTTTTTTCTAGCTGGTGATATGAGGGATAAGATTTTTCAAAGAATTCTTTTACTATTTTAGAGTGTCTTTTTAAAATAAGGGAACTTTTAATAACAATAATTAAGAGATACATGTAATATAAAAATTAGCATCCAAAACCTTTCAAGAATATATCAAGTAATAGAAAGATAGTTTGTGAAACCTGATGTATAATGTATGACCTAAATTTGTTCCTATTAAGTTATAGCTGCTTCTAAGACATCATGAAACATACGAATGACTTCATTCCAAGTGAAAAATCACTCATAGTCAAACTATAATGCTTTCCAAAGGAATTTTCTTTTAATAGCTTGCAGATGTTGTGTTCAGTGCCAGTTAAAAAATGAATTCAGTTTTGAGATATAAAATTTTATATGAAATTAATCCCCTGAGTGGATTAAGTGTTTCAACTGTCATGGAGGAAAAAAAAATTATGAAAAGAGTAAAGACAGATATTTAAAAAAAATTATTACTAAAAATGTTTACTACATATTGTATTAATATTCTTAAAGCAATCTCTTTAAAGCAATCTAAAACAATCCCTTAAATTTTAAAGCAAGGAATATTTATTTTTTAGAAATCATAATTATTTTTTCCAATAGCCTATTTGAAAATTTTAAATGCTGATGAAAAAAAGTAAAGGCAAATACAGGATTTTGAAATTTTATTTCTCTATTCCAAAAACACTTTTTTCTCCAAAAGAAAGTGACTTAAGGAGGGGGGGGCGGTCTTTCAACTTAAGGGACTCTCTATGTTTGCCTTAATTATTTTTCCATCAGGATTTAAAATTTTCAAATAGGCTATATGGAAGAAACAATTCAGTCAGTTCAGTCACTCAGTCGTGTCCAACGCTTTGCGACCCTATGAATTGCAGTACGCCAGGCCTCCCTGTCCATCACTAACTCCCGGAGTTTACCCAAACTCATGTCCATTGAGTTGGTGATGCCATCCAACAATCTCATCCTCTGTCGTCCCCTTCTCCTCCTACCCTCAATCTTTCTCAGCATCGGGAACTTCTCAGATGAGTGAGCTCTTCACATCAGGTGGCCCAAGTATTGGAGTTTCAGCTTCAACAACAGTCCTTCCAATGAACACCAAGAACTGATCTCCTTTAGGATGGACTGGTTGGATCTCTTTGCAGTCCAAGGGACTCTCAAGAGTTTTCCCCAACATCACAGTTCAAAAGCATCAATTTTTTGGTGCTCAGCTTTCTTTATAGTCCAACTCTCGCATCCATACATGACCACTGGAAAAACCATAGCCTTGACTAGATGGACTTTGTTGACAAAGGAATGTCTCTGCTTTTGAATAT
>NW_011494956.1:1726527-1727397 GCF_000754665.1 Bison bison bison
GTTTGTTGTTCCATGTCCAGTTCTAACTGTTGTTTCCTGACCTGAATATAGGTTTCTCAAGAGGCAGGTCAGGTGGTCTGTATTCCCATTTCTTGAAGAATTTTCCACAATTTGTTGTGATCCACACAGTCAAAGGCTTTGGCATAATCAATAAAGCAGAAATAGATGTTTTTTGGAACTCTCTTGCTTTTTTGATGATCCAATGGATGTTGGCAATTTGATCTCTGGTTCCTCTGCCTTTTCTAAAACCAGCTCCAACATCTTTACTAACGTGTGATATGAGTGCAATTGTGCAGTAGTTTGAGCATTCTTTGGCATTGCCTTTCTTTGAGATTGGAATGAAAACTGACTTTTTTCAGTCCTGAGGCCACTGCTGAGTTTTCCAAATTTGCTGACATATTGAGTGCAACACTTTCACAGCATCATCTTCAGGATTTGAAATAGCTCAACTGGAATTCCATCACCTCCTCTAGCTTTGTTCATAGAGATGCTTCCTAAGGCCCACTTGACTTCACATTCCAGGATGTCTGGCTCTAGGTGAGTGATCACATCATTGTGCTTATCTGGGTCATGAAGATCTTTTTTTGTACAGTTCTTCTGTGTATTCTTGCCATCTCTTAATATCTTCTGCTTCTGTTAGGCCCAT
This sequence comes from Bison bison bison, assembly GCF_000754665.1. NCBI lineage: Eukaryota > Metazoa > Chordata > Mammalia > Artiodactyla > Bovidae > Bison > Bison bison. The sequence continues at coordinate 1,727,174 of NW_011494956.1, forward strand.
ACCATTTCTGTCCTTTATCGAGCCCATCTTTGCATGAAATGTTCCCTTGGTATCTCTAATTTTCTTGAAGAGATCTCTAGTCTTTCCCATTCTATTGTTTTCCTCTATGTCTTTGCACTGATCCCTGAGGAAGGCTTTCTTATCTCTCCTTGCTATTCTTTGGAACTCTGCATTCAAATGGGTATATCTTTCCTTCTCCTTTGCTTTTCACTTCTCTTATGGAA
>NW_011494956.1:1727497-1733085 GCF_000754665.1 Bison bison bison
CTTGATCGCTCAGAGCTTTTGTGTAATAAAGTTTTATTAAAGTATAAGGAGATAGAGAAAGCTTCTGACATAGGCATCGGAAGGGGGCAGAAAGAGTACCCGCTTGCTAGTGTTAGCAATGAAGTTATATACTCTGCAATGAATCCAAAGAATGTCTGGAGGTTGTAAAGACCTCACCAGACCTACTCCCATAATTTACATTTTAGGATAACAATATTAGCCAGAAGTTTTAATCCAGAGACTGTCCTTAATCCAGAGACTGTCCTCAGGCAGGATGCATTATTGTTATATAATCCTAAGGAATGTAGAGAAGGAAAAAATGTTTGTCCTTTCTTCCTCCTTGAGAATTCCAGACCCCTCTCTCCTTGGGGACCCCTAGACTCCTTATCAACCTGCCTAGGAAATGACTCTCTCACTTCCTTGGCAGTCCAGTGGATAAGACTCTGCACTTCCAAAGCAAGGGGTACAGGTTCCATCCCTGGTTGGGAAACTAAGATCTCACATGCAGCATAGCCAAAGATAAATAAATGTGTGTGTGTGTTGTGTGTGTGTGTGTTAAGGAATTTTTTGTCATGAAAGGAGTTTGTTAAGAACAGACTCTCCATTCCTTAAAATGTTAGAATAGACTTTAGAAAATGCAGATATCTAGACCCCATCACAGATTCTAAAGCAGAATCCGACTTGGTCCCACCTGATCCTGGAGCCTTTCCTCCAATAGTCTCCCAACCTGTTTGGTGCTCTGAGTTTTAGGAAGGCTGAGTTTTCAGTTCTTCCAGGGTACCATTCACTCTCTTGGTTATAGATCTCCACATAAAATGTCTTTTCTGCCTGAAATGCTCTTCGCTGCCTCTTTTCCCACACTGGTGCCTCCTTCACCCCCTTGGCTTTTTCTGCAGACAAAGTGCCTAGCTGTGTGCGCCTGCAGAACTGTGTCTTTACCGTATCCAAATGGTTGAAACCACCTCTTTATTTGTTTACCTTCCCTGCTGGAAGTTCCGGAAGCTTGACTCTAGTTCACCGCTCTTTCAGTATCCAGCACAATGTGACAGCCTCAAGAAATATTTACTGAATGGAAGGTCCATTGTTTCCTTTTATTTCCTAAGGGTACTAGAACTCTGGTAAATCCCTCAGAAGTAATAGCATCCCAATATTAGCATTTCTTTAGTCACCTGTCAAGTCTTCCACCCTCCACTAAAATTAGGCAGTGTGGAAGAATTTTTTTTTTTTTTCCTTTTAAAGAGGCTTGTTGTTGTTCAGTCAGTCGTGTCCAACTTTGGACTGCAGCACGCCAGGATTCCCTGTCCTTCACTATTTCCAAGAGTTTGCTCAAACTCATATCCATTGAGTCCATGATGACATCCAAGCATCTCCTCCTCTGTTGTTCTCTTCTCCTGCCTTCAATCTTTCCCAGGATCATGGTCTTTTCTAATGAGTTGGCTCTTCACACCAGGTAGCCAAAGTATTGGAGCTTCAACGTCAGCCCTTCCAATGAATATTTGATGTTGATTTCCTTTAGGATTGACTGATTTGACCTCTTTGCAGCCCAAGGGACTCTCAAGAGTCTTCTCCAGTTAGAAGACTTCTAACTACAGTTAGAAGCCATCAATTCTTCGGCACTCAGCCTTTTTTATTGTCCAGCTCTTCCATGACTTCTGGAAAAACCACAGTTTGACTATATGGACTTTTGTAGGCAAAGTAATGTCTCTGCTTTCTAATATAGTGTCTTGGTTTGTCATAGCTTTTCTTAAAGAGGCTAGGCATACTCTTTATACCAAGTTGCCATTTGGCATTTTCAAAGTGAAGTAAGCCAGCAAGAGAAAAACAAATATCATATATTAATGCATGTATGTGGAACCTAGAAAAATGGTACTGATGAAGCTATTTGCAGAGCAGGAATAGTGACGCAGATACAGAGAATGGACATGTGGACACGAGGGGCAGGGTTTAAGTGGGGACTGGGATGAATTGGGGGATTGGGATTGCATATATACACTACCATGTGTAACATAGATAGCTAGTGGGAACTTGCACAGGGAGCTCAGCTCAGTGCTCTGTGGTAACCTAGAGGGGCGACGTGAAACGGGTAAGAGGGAGGTTCAAGAGGGAGGGATAAGTGTATACATACAGATGATTTAGTTCATTCTACCAACACAAGATTGTAAAGCAACTAATTCCCAATTAAAAGAAAAAAAAGTGCTGTTAGATTTAGAATTAAGACACGACCTAAACGAGTGCTAGAAGTTCAGGTCAGTTCAGTTCAGTCGTTCAGTCATGTCCGACTCTTTGCAACCCCATGGACTGCAGCACATGGGCTTCCCTGTCTATCACCAACTCCCAGAACTTACTCAAACTCATGTCCATTGAGTCGGTGATGCCATTCAATCATCTCATACTCTGTCTCCCCCTTCTCCTTCCACCTTCAATCTTTTCCAGCATCAGGGACTTTTCAAATGAGTCAGTTCTTTGCATCAGGTGGCCCAGAGCATTGGAGTTTCAGCTTCAACATCAGTCCTTCAAATGAATATTCAGAACTGATTTCCTTTAGGATTGACTGGCTGGATCTCCTCGCAGTCCAAGGGACTCTCAAGAGTCTTCTCCAACACCAAAGTTCAAAATAATCAATTATTTGGTGCTCAGCTTTCTTTAAAGTCCAAGTCTCACATTCATACATGATTACTGGAAAAACCATAACTTTACCTAGATGGACCTTTGTTGGCAAAGTAATGTCTCTGCTTTTTAATAGGTGGTCTAGGTTGGTCATGACTTTCCTTACAAGGAGCAAGTGTCTTTTAATTTCATGGCTGCAATCACCATCTGCAGTGATTTTGGAGCCCCCTAAAATAAAGTCTCTCACTGTTTCCATTGTTTCCCCATCTATTTGCCATGAAGTGATGGACCAGATGCCATGATCTTCATTTTCTGAATGTTGAGTTTTAAGCCAGCTTTTTCACTCTCCTCTTTCACTTTCATCAAGAGGTTCTTTAGTTCTTCCCTTTCTACCATAAGTGTGGTGTCATCTGCATATCTGAGATTATTTATATTTCTCCTGGCAATCTTGATTCCAGCTTGTGCTTCATCCAGCCTGGCATTTTGCATGATGTACTCTGCAGATAAATTAAATAAACAGGGTGACAATATACAGCCTTGACATATTCCTTTCCCGATTTGGAACCAGTTTGTTGTTCCATGTTCAGTTCTAACTGTTGCTTCTTGACCTGCATAGATTTCTCAGGAGGTAGATCAGGTGGTCTGGTATTCCCATCTCTTGAAGAATTTTCCACAATTTGTTGTGATACCCACAGTCAAAGGCTTTGGCATAGTCAATAAAGCAGAAGATGCAGCAGATGAATGGATAAGAAAGCTGTGGTACATATACACAATGGAGTATTACTCAGCCATTAAAAAGAAAACATTTGAATCAGTTCTAATGAAGTGGATGAAACTGGAGCCTATTATACAGAGTGAAGTAAGCCAGAAGGAAAAACACCAATACAGTATACTAACGCATATATATGGAATTTAGAAAGATGGTAACAATAACCCTGTGTACGAGACAGCAAAAGAGACACTGATGTATAGAACAGTCTTATGGACTCTGTGGGAGAGGGAGAGGGTGGGAAGATTTGGGAGAATGGCATTGAAACATGTAAAATACTATGTATGAAATGAGATGCCAGTCCAGGTTGGGATGCACGATACTGGATGCTAGGGGCTAGTGCACTGGGACGACCCAGAGGGATGGTATGGGGAGGGAGGAGGGAGGAGGGTTCAGGATGGGGAACACATGTATACCTGTGGCAGATTCATTTTGATATTTGGCAAAACTAATACAATTATGTAAAGTTTAAAAATAAAATAAAAATAAAAAAAAAAGCAGAAGATGTTTTTCTGAAACTCTCTTGCTTTTTCTATGATTCAACAGATGTTGGCAATTTATCTGGTTCCTCTGCCTTTTCTAAATTCAGCTTGAACATCTGGAAGTTCATGGTTCACGTACTATTGAAGCCTGGGTTGAAGAAACTGCTAGAAACTGGACCAGAAATCAAAGAAGAAGGAAATAAAAGAGTTGAGGGTGAAGATAACAGTAGTTTTTTGCCCTGAACTCCCCTTTCTGTCTCAGGTACCCTTCTCCTCATTTCCACGCTTAGTATGGGATGAGTTCTCTCTAGAATATGAGATTAAAATTCTAATTCTCATGTAGGGGGGTTTAAACCCTTGTGTGACTGAGTTATCAGGGAAGCTCATCATTTTCCTCTGATTTCCCTCTTAATTTTGGTTTAATTTTTAGAAAATTCAGTGCCTTCCTTGTTATGAGATCAGTCCTGTACTTACACTGCCCTTGTAGAAACTGGGTACAGGGTGGCATCTCTATAGTTCCTCCCTACCCAACTGGGACACTCTGGTCTGAATGCTAACTGGCCATTCCTATTCATGTTCAAACAAACACGAAGATACCCAGCTCTTGAGAAATGTGAGGACATGTTTCCCACCCACTTCTCAAGCGCTGAAAATAAACATATTCCTGGGTAGCTCTTTCTCTCTTGTCACTTTCTCCAGATGCCAATTGTGAAATACCTCAGTTCTTTTATTATTAACACCAATTCCAGATGACTGATTACCCTTTATCCAGAACAGAGTGCTCTCATCCATCCTGCTTATAACTCATGCTTCATTTGCACGTGGTCCAAGATGAAAGCTAGAAGCAGTAGGATCATACATATTGACATTTCAATCATAAGACTCCTATTTTTCCCTCTAAAGTTTGTAATTGATTCAATTTACAATGATTGCTGCATATGTAACTATTTCTATGTAATACAATATTTTAAGAGTACATTGATCACTGAGGAAGGCTTTCTTATCTCTTCTTGTTATTCTTTGGAACTCTGCATTCAGATGTTTATATCTTTCCTTTTCTCCTTTGCTTTTCACTTCTCTTATGGAAAAAACAATTGAGATTTTAAAAAATAAACATGCTTTAAAAGGCATAAATATCACTAACCTATTTCAAATGTGAGTCAGTGCTTCACACCTTGGTCCTCTAGTAACAGAATCACAATGGACTGGGGATGCTTGTTAAATAAGGTAGGTGGAACCTGGTGATTTATGATCCAAAGTGTCTTGTCATAAGAACTTTAGGGACCACAGTGATTGAAATACCACCCAGAATATCATTCCCACCAGGTCATTGAGTCTGCTCATGAAGACCAGGAGAGCTGTGTATAGACAGTAAAAGGCAGCTAACTGTAAAATGTCAGTGAGTAATAGGTTTAAACCTTTAAAGAAAGAATTTCAGGGGACTTCTGAAAGGTTGTTGTTGAATCACACGAAGACACTGGGATTCTTGGCCCCTGGAGGAGAAGAATTCATCCGGGGCCAGAGACGAGGCTTGATCGCTCAGAGCTTTTGTGCAATAAAGTTTTATTAAAGTATAAAGGAGATAGAGAAAGCTTCTGACATAGGCATCAGAAGGGGGCAGAAAGAGTATCCGCTTGCTAGTGTTAGCAATGAAGTTATATACTCTGCAATGAATCCAAAGAATGTCTGGAGGTTGTAAAGACCTCACCAGACCTACTCCCATAATTTAC
>NW_011494956.1:1733185-1733494 GCF_000754665.1 Bison bison bison
TTCTTCAATTTCAGTCTGAATTTGGCAATAAGGAGTTCATGATCTGAGCCACAGTCAGCTCCTGGTCTTGTTTTTGCTGACTGTATAGAGCTTCTCCATCTTTGGCTGCAAAGAATATAATCAATCTGATTTTGGTGTTAACCATCTCGTGATGTTCATGTGTAGAGTCTTCTCTTGTGTTATTGGAAGAGGGTGTTTGCTATGAGTGATGCTGAAACTCCAATAATTTGGCCACCTCATGTGAAGAGTTGACTCATTGGAAAAGATCCTGATACTAGGAGGGATTGGGGGCAGGAGGAGAAGGGGACG
>NW_011494956.1:1733594-1762129 GCF_000754665.1 Bison bison bison
ATGGACAGGGAGGCCTGGTGTGCTGCGATTCATGGGATTGCAAAGAGTCAGACACGACTGAGTGACTGCACTGAACTGAACTGAACTGAAGAGTACATTAATTAGTGCTTTATGAGATACGATATGTCATAGCTATACAAATATTAGCATCTTGAATGTTCAAGAGTTTGAAAAGAATGGTATTATCTTTCCATTATGACTGTAAGATCCATGTTCCAAGTATTGTCAGGCTCCTGCCAGTAGCTGTCTATATTTCATGTCACATTGACTCTTTGTAGACAAGCTAATGAAAAAGACAAAACATATGTTAACTTTGGAGTTCAGATTCCTTTCAGACACAAAATGTAATGTTGTAATGTGTACAGTAAAATTGTTTATGGTAATAGAAAGATCATACTAGTCTATAAGAAAGCAATTCTTTAAATAGTTCATAAACAAGTCTTTTTAAAAAATCCACATGGGCCTTTGTGACCTTCATAAATTACCTTTGTTGATCAAATCAGAAATAAATCAGATGTATGAACCAACTTTTCTCTTACAAAAACAAAACAAAAACTCACCACTGGTGAGACCATACTAAAATAAATTCAATAGGTTATATGAGTAAAAGATACTTCTGGGCCAGTAGTTTTCATCTCTGATCACCTTGCTAAAGCTGAGTTTTGTTGGCAGTAGCTTTCTTCCTCAACATGATACATATTTCACTTTTAATTTTGCAAATGTGTATTGATTGGCTACTATTCCCTTGGCATTGCACTAAACATTCAGGGGTTGATCCTGGCTGTGAAGGAGTCATGGGTGTTTTATATGCAGCCAACTGATGCTCTCCTTTAACTCTGATCCCTGTCTGAAAAATCTGGGTTAGAAGTAGTAGAAAAGAAAAAAAAAAAAAGTGAGAAACAGATTTTTCATGAAGAACCATTCTGCGAAGAAAGCCTTATTGTCTCCTATTCTCTTTTTCTCCTAAATATTTCTCTAAATCTGATTTATCTGAAGTTGGCATTTATTCTTTGCCAAATGTTTATTTTTTGCCATTGGCTTATTCTTTGTTAGGGCTTACCTGGTGGCTCAGATGGTAAAGAATCTGCCTGTAATGTAAGAGACCCAGGTTAGATCCATAAGTAGGGAAGATCCCCTGGAAAAGGGAATGGCTATCCACTCCAGTATTCCTGCCTAGAGAATTCTATGGGCAAAGGATCCTGGGGGCTGCAGTCCATGGGGTTGCAAAGGGTAGGACAGGACTGAGTGACTGATGTTTGTTTTTAAATTTTTTTTTTATTCAAGTGTTACTATTTTGTTGACATTTCCTATCATTTGTTTACCCAATATATTATTTTAACCTGTGTATGCACTGCAGCAAAATGGATTTGAGGTTGAGTCTCTCAGAACATGGCTCCTAAGAAAAATTTCCTTCATTTCTGTCCTCTGATTACTACTTAGGATTGATCAGTATCTTGAAGGAGAAACCAATCTCTGCAGCCCTGTTATATTTTTAGGATTGATACCTATAACTTTTTATTGATATCTTTTATTGAAATAATGTTTTATAATGTGTTAATTTCTGCTGTACAGCAAAGAGATATATATATATACATATATAAATATCTCTGAATCACACACATACATATATGTAGACGTGCATTCCTTTATTCTTTTCTGTTATGGTTTAGTATACGATATTGAATATAGTTCTGTATGCTATATAGTCAGAACTTGCTCTTTGTTCCTTCTATATATAATAGTTGACATATGCTAACCCCAACCTCCCCCTCCATTCTTGGCAAACACAAGTCTGGTACATATAACAGTTTATACGTAAGATGTAGCTAATATCTTAAAAAATTTCCATAATCTCAATATAGTAATAGTGATTTTTGTAGTTGATGGAAGGAACTAGAAGGTCAAGGTCTTGAGACAAACATTTATCACTTTATAGCCAAATTAGAAAAAAGTATTTTCTTATAAAAGGTTATAATGGATTTCTTTTTTTATGTCTATTACCAATACAAATATTTTATATTTGAAAATAAATTTGTTATTTTAACATTTTAATTATGAAAACAACTTTTTTCACTTCATGTAGAGAATTCAGGCTCCTCTCTATAGATGTTTTGTAAGATTATTTTCTTTAAAAATAAATATATATATATATACTTAAACAGAAGAATAGCTTTGTAAATAGAAATATGCAAGGTTAATTAATGAATCTCTTAATTTCTTAATTGTTATTTCCTCCTATGGACTTTGGCCAATGATTTTTTATTTTAGGTAACAGTTAATTCAGTTAAATGAATTGTCTATTTTCAGCCAATAGATCTTTCTTGGTCTCCCACTGTGTCTGAGGCACTAAGTGAGGGGCTGGGATTAATCACCTGGTCACGTAAAACTCCAAACAATCTTTAGTGTTTGGAATCACAGGAGACATGATAGCATAAGATTGAGAGGCAAGAGTTGCCTTGGTGAATTATAAACTGCAGAAATGGGAAAATAACATTGATTACAAAAATTTATCCATGTAGTGAAAGTGAAGTTGCTCAGTCATGTCCAACTCTTTGTGACCCCATGGACTGTAGCCTACCAGGCTCCTCCCTCCATGGGATAACCTAAAATATATCATAGAGAATCAGCACATACTATTATTCTATATGCCATTTACACAGCTCTTTTTTGAAACAGGAAGATTTATTGATGGAATGTTAAACTTCTGCTTTTAGAAATTATTTGACTTGTATTGTGGACACATTTCTATTTGACTATAAAGGCATCATTACCAATAAATCATTGATTGGAGTAAAGATTTCAACCATCAACTTTCTCCATGATGATTTTACATTTTTCGTTATGCTTTGAGATTATGTTGTACCCTAGGCCAGAAACCTATTGCTGTAAGCTAGAAAGATGAGAATTTAATGAGGTATAAAACATACACAAATTGCAGCGTCAATGATGATGTCTTAATAGCTTAAGAGGTCTGCATAACTGTATTATAAACTGGAACATAAAAAGATATAGCATGTAGACATCAAGCTTGTAAGTCAGCAACCCAAGGGCCTAAGAGCTTTACAACCTGAGAGAGAAAGTGGAAGTCGCTCAGTTGTGTCAGACTTTTTGTGACCTCATGGACTATACAATCCATAGAATTCTCCAGGCCAGAATACTAGATTTCCCTCCTCCAGGGGATATTCCCAACCCAGGGATCAAACCCAGATCTTCCACATTGCAGGTAGATTCTTTACCATCTGAGCCACAAGGGAAGCCCTGAGCAGAATTTGTTTCAATTTTCTTAAAAAACAAATTCAGGGCGTACATTTATTAGGAAGTTTTTTTTTTTTTCCATAAAAGTATATCTTCTTCTAAAAGTCAGGCTGAGCTTACTTCTTTGTTGAAATAGAACAACATTGGTATAATGATGTTGTTAATTTTTAAAATAATTGTTCTCTTTAAAAGATAGATGACAGGACAAGAATGCACTTCTGTGATTAGAAGCTGAAGCAAAGGGATGGGGAGAGGAAGTGGGTGTGGCATGGGAAGGTGATCCTGTTCAGGTATGGAGGTGACCATCAATCTAGTGCCTGCTTCCTCGATTTACTTACAAGATCTCTGAAACATAATCCAACCAAATCTATTTATTTCACAACATGAAGACTTTCTGAGAATATCTTTTAAACCTCCTTCTGAAAGTCAGTTCTATTTATTGCCTTACCATTCTTTCTTTACCTTCCTAGGTTTAAATCCAGCAGCTATAGCAGTAGCAACCTGCTGAGTATCCTAGACAATTTCTGACACATGAGGGCTCCACAGTCTGTCAAACTGAAAGCTGTCAGGTTTTTTTTTTTTTTAGATTTTTATCTTGAAATTGAAGGGAGAAAGATCTATTGGATTTCAAGGATACTAATTTAACAATGACTGCATTTTATTAACATATTTAGGAGAAATATTAAAAATGAAGTAGCAGTGTATTATAGAGATACAAGATTTTGGGTGGGCTTTTTTTTTTTTTAAGCCATACTTCATAGGTTCAATTCTCAGATTTGCTAGTTAATAACTTGATAAATGTGTAATCTTGGATAAATTATTTTCATTATATTTCCATCTCTTTGTATGTAAAAGGGGAATTATAATAATATAATAGTAATATCTACCTCAAAGTTTCTTTCCACTTAGCATAAAACCTGGTGCACAAATGTTGGACAGTTCACCTCTTTCCTTAAAAAGTTTCCCTGATTAATTGGGGGCACCTGTGTACTTTGGTTGCTGTGTATTTCACATGGAATCAAATCACATTTGCAATTATTTTTGAAGCTTGACACTTTCATACAGATTAAGGAAAATCTAGAGAAGAACTTGCTTTGAAGACAAAATGTTAATATCTAAATTAATAGCATTCCTCTTAGAATGTGTTTTCTGTTGAAAATGTCTCTCTGTTAAAAGGAAACCACATTCACATTCTAGGGAGTTCCAGATAAGTTAATAATTGAAAAATATTTGATTGTTGAAAGTTTTACCACATGTCAAAACTAGAAAGTTTATAATAATTTGATGGGAAAATTTTCCAGTTTATTTTTTATCATCAAAACTTATAGTTAGAAATTTTGTATTTTAATTAATTTCAGGAATTATTTTTATCTCTTATAGAAAAGACAGACTAAATTTGGGGAAAAAACAGATCTTTTCTATATGTGCAAATAGAACTAAATAAAGTTTGAAAATCCAGATATGCATTCCAATATTTCCAAACTCATCTGATTTTAAGCATCAGCCAGAGTTATTTTTGATAATTCAGTTTCCTAGGGTTCATTCCAGGGCTATGAAATTAGAAGCTTCAAGACAGTTTGTAATAACAGTCTAGGTGATCCTTATGATCAGATAAATATGTAATAAACTTTAGTATGTAATAAACTAACTTAAGTGTTTCTCCGAATTAAACATGTCTTTTGAGACATTTAATCAGTTAAAGACAACATGGGCTTTCTAAGAGAGACGCTTGTGTTAAGAAGAATGTACCAGTTTGAACAGTAATAAAATTTTCATTTTATAAACAAAACTAAGTTAATTATCTTAATTTCATTTAATCACCACACACTATTCAAATTAGTTATATTTAAATTTGTAATTTCTTCAGATTCATAAATGTTTTAACTCTAACAGTCATATATAAGAAGTCCAGACCGTAGCTAAGATTTTTAAGTAAAAACCAACTGTTGCTGGTTTAATTTGTGAAAGGATTTTAAATATTGATTTCTTTCTTTAACAAATAATTTAAACTATCTGCACATTCGTGCCTGCCAAGCTATTGTGTGAATTTTTACCAGCTGGGAATTATCCTCTCATTCTCTGGTGTGATTAACACTTCCAGCTGTAGAATAATTAAAACTGTCAATCAGTTCTGAAACAGAGTACAACGGTTTCCCATTTGCTCATCAGTTAGAGCTAACTGAGGTGTCTAGCTCTCATCACAACGACATGAACTCACATCCTGTCCCTCTTTTCTCCCACCTCCTGCTCTTTTTCCGTCACACATGCACATACACACACACTACACCACACCACACCACACCTCACTATGAAGGTTGAATTTGGGTTCTACTCAAATTTGATTGAAGGCAATGGCACCCCACTCCAGTACTCTTGCTTGGAAAATCCCATGGACAAAGGAGCCTGGTTGGCTGCAGTACATGGGGTCGCTAAGAGTCAGACACGACTGAGCAACTTCACTTTCACCTTTCACTTTCATGCATTGGAGAAGGAAATGGCAACCCACTCCAGTGTTCTTGCCTGGAGAATACCAGGGACAGGGGAGCCTGGTGAGCTGCCGTCTATGGGGTTGCACAGAGTCGGACATGACTGAAGCAACTTAGCAGCAGCAGCAGCAAATTTGATTCTTTTCTATGCCATCAATTTTTCAAAATGTGTTCTGCTCATTATCTTTAAGGAAAGCTGGGGGAAAATGAGATCAGAAAGTTAAGGAATTGTTGATGATAAGTGTTTCCTGAATAGTACATATTTTTTTGGACCATGGTAACATACATTTAATTAATTTTCCCTCTTTTATGGAGATATAATTGGCACATAACATTGTGTAAGTTTAGTGTGTATAGTGTGATGATTTGATACACTCATGTATTGCAAAATGATTACCACTATGGTGTAAGCTAACAGTTCCATCACTTCACAGTTATCATTTGTGTGTGTGTGGTGAGAACATTTAAGATCTACTCTTAACAACTTTCAAGTACATAATACAGTATTCATAACTATAACTACCATGCTGTATGCCAGATCTCAGAACTTTTTCATTTTATAACTGGAAGTTTATTTAGTTTTAGAACTTCTTCCTTCCTGACCTGTTGGCACTAACCTAAAATACTTCCTCCCATATGTAACCTCCCATCAGCACATTCTATGATGATTAAGCTTCTGGGCCAAGAAGAAAAAAAATGATGGGGAACAAAATCCACAGAGATTGTTGAAGGATTAATTCTTCAGGATGTTATAGAGTCTTCAGTCTTGCACCAACATAATGACTAAAAATGCAATGTGGAAGCAGAAAATTAAATTCATATATCTCTGAAAATTCCAGCCTCACCTCTGCTTCTTAAATGTTTTTTATAAGTCTAAATCATATCCCTTACAGTTATACAGTGAAAGTGACAAATAGATTCAAGGGATTAGATCTGATAGATAGAATGCCTGAAGAACTATGGATGGAAGTTCCTGACACTGTACAGGAGGCAGTGATCAAGACCATCCCCAAGAAAAAGAAATGCAAAAAAGGCAAAATGGTCATCTGAGGAAAGCTTACAGATAGCTGAGGAAAAAAAGAGAAGTGAAAGGCAAAGGAGAAAAGGAATGATATTCCCATTGGAATGCAGAGTTCCACAGAATAGCAAGAAGAGATAAGAAAGCCTTCCTCAATGATCAATGCAAAGATATAGAAGAAAACAACAGAATGGGGAATACTAGAGATCTCTTCAAGAAAATTAGATACTAAGGGAATATTTCATGCAAAGATGGGCACAATAAAGGACAGAAATGGAATGGACCTAACAGAAGCAGAAGATATTAAGAAGAGGTGGCAAGAATACACAGAAGAACTATGCAAAAAAGATCTTCATGACCCAGATAACCATGATGGTGTGATCACTCACCTAGAGCCAGATATCCTGGAATGCCAAGTCAAGTGAGCCTGAGGAAACATCACTACAAACAAAGCCAGTAGAGGTGATTGAATTCCAGTTGAGCTATTTCAAATCCTAAAAGATGATGCTATGAAAATGCTGCATTCAATATGTCAGCAAATATGGAAAACTCAGCAGTGGCCACAGGACTGGAAAAGGTCCTGTTTTCATTCCAATCCCAAAGAAAGGCAATGCCAAAGAATGCTCAAAGTACTGCACAATTGCACTCATCTCATATGCTAGTAATGTTCAAAATTCTCCAAGCCAGGCTTCAACAGTACATGAACTGTGAACTTCCAGATGTTCAAACTGGATTTAGAAAAAGCAGAGGAACCAGTGATCAAATTGCCAGAACCTGTAAAAGCAAGAGAGTTCAAGAAAAACATCTACTTCTTCTTTATTGACTATACCAAAGCCTTTGACTGTGTGGATCACAACAAATTGTGGAAAATTCTTAAAGAGATGGGAATACCAGACCACCTGATCTGCCTCCTGAGAAATCTGTATGCAGGTCAAGAAGCAACAGTTAGACCTGGACATGGAACAGCAGACTTGTCAAGGCTGTATATTGTCATCCTGTTTATTTAACTTATATGTAGAGTACATCATGCAAATGCAAATTGCTGGGTTGGATGAAGCACAAGCTGGAATCAAGATTGTCGGGAGAAATATCAATAACCTCAGATACACAGATGACACCACCCTTATGGCAGAAAGCAAAGAACTAAAAAGCGTTTTGATGAAAGTGAAAGAGGAGAGTGAAAAAGTTGGCTTAAAACTAAACATTCAAAAAACTAAGATCATGACATCTGGTCCTATCACTTCATGCAAATAGTTGGGGAAACAATGGAAACAGTGGCAGACTTTATTTTCTTGCACTCCAAAATCACTGCAGATGGTGATTGCAGCCATGAAATTTAAAAATGCTTGCTCTTTGGAAGAAAAGCTATGACTAAGCTAGACAGCATGTTAAAAAGCAGAAACATTACTTTGCCAACGAAGGTCCATCTAGTCAAAGCTATGGTTTTCCCAGTAATTGTGTATGAATGTGAGAGTTGGACTATAAAGAAAACTGAGCACCGAAGAATTGATGCTTTTGAACTATAGTGTTGGAGAAGACTCTTGAGAGTCCCTTGGACTGCAGGGAGATCCAACCAGTCAATCCTAAGGGAAATCACTCCTGATATTCATTGGAAGGACTGATACTGAAGCTGAAACTCCAATACTTTGGCCACCTCATGTGAAGAACTGATTCATTTGAAAAGACCTTGATGCTGGGAAAGATTGAAGGTGGGAGGAGAAGGGGGCAACAGAGAGTGAGATGGTTGGATGGCATCACTGAGTCAATGGACATGAATTTGAGCAAGCTCTGGGAGTTGGTGATGGATAGGGAAGCCTGGTGTGCTGCAGTCTATGGGGTCATAAAGAGTCAGAAATGACCGAGCGACTGAACTGAACTGATAGGTCTCATTGCCTGGAGTCAGCAGCCACTGTGTGGTTTTTATGTTTTCCTGTTCTTTTTAACTTAATTAAGCCTTTAATAGGAGTTTTATTTCCCTCAGAGGGTGATTGTGAAGTTTAAAGTGGCCTTCAAAGTAAGTATCCAAAATACCTATTCCATCAAACATCTTTTTGAATTTATTTTACTCAGAGGAACATTGCTAATCAGATATATAAACTCTTTGGGATGAATGTGATATTCACTCTAGGTAACAATTTCTAAGACTTAGGTGGTGGTTATTTAAGTGATTTCTTTTAAGACTTTTAGGAAGAGGTGGTAGCAAAATGTTAGTGAAAGCAGGGTTAACTTGATGGAAGCTGAAAGCATTGAGTTTCCAAGAAAGGTCCTCTCATTTTGAAGGAGTCTGGGATTTCTTTGGAAGGAATGATGCTAAAGCTGAAACTCCAGTACTTTGGCCACCTCATGCGAAGAGTTGACTCATTGGAAAAGACTCTGATGCTGGGAGGGATTGGGGGCAGAAAGAGAAGGGGATGACAGAGGATAAGATGACTGGATGGCATCAACAACTCAATGGACATGAGTCTGAGTGAACTCCGGGAGTTGGTGATGGACAGGGAGGCCTGGCGTGCTGCGATTCATGTGGTCACGTAGAGTCGGACACGACTGAGCGACTGAACTGAACTGAAATGAACTGAACGTCTCTCTAGCTACTGTCTGTTTTACTGACAGGCTGAGCCCATGTGACATGGTGATGTCCCTGTAATTCATAAATTCTGGCTCATACCACCCAAGAGTACGTTTATAGACTGAACTCTTCAGGGTCCTTTTCTCATTATTTTCCTCCTTTTAAAATAGTTGTACACACATTTTGTATTATTAAACGCTGGGACTCCTAAAATATTTACTCCTTTATTATTTTTAAATCTCTCTTTAACATTCAACCTCCTTGTTCCAAAAGGGGAGATAAGACAGCTATAATTTTGATTTAGTTTTATGGGCAACAGAATTATTTTAGTGATTCCTGGAGTCGTTATTCCCACACATCAAAGGCAATCTTTTCCTCTGATGACTAAACATGTAAGGAGAACCTGAGATTACATCAGCCAGTGCTGGTCCACTGATCCCTTAAGATTCATACTTGAAAGGGAAATTTGAGGTTCAAGAAGGGAGGTGAGATTATGGTTCAACCGAAGAAACTGCCTTTGAAAAATGACAGTGAAAATCCTTCAAGTACAAAGTGTGTTCCTTGAGCTATTAAAAACTATTTATTGTTGGAGTTTTACTCTGGGTAGTGGATAATTTAATGCCTACGAATCGCAAATGCAATACTCTGGGTTATTTTTGAAGACTATGGTACATAGAAAGCAAACAATATAGTTATCCCCAAAATGTCAACACGGCCTCTGAATGGGTTCAGAGCAAAATCAGTCCATGCCCCAATGCATGTGCATTCTCTGTGAACACAATGACTACAAACGACGCCAGAGGAAAAGGGGAAAGGGCTTCTGTTGACTTCAAATAAAGGCGGTATCTGACAAAAGAGGAGCAAATGGTACCTGGATAGGCCATTAACAAAAGCCTTGTATATCTACAGCTGCACTCAATGAGCACTTTGGAAATTAAAGAATTGCCAGCTTTTCCACTTTGGGACAAAAAACATTTGTGCTAAACAGCCGGTAAGTAAATGCAGTAAACATATTTTTACAGTGAATAGAATTGTTTTATATTTTGGGGACTGATTGTGAATGTCTAGTGCTTCTTGATTAGCAAACATTTGGCAGTTCTCGAGTCTTCAGACATTAAAATGCCAAAACAGATTTTTATTCTCAGTCTGAACTCGTCTATTTTTTTTTCTCCATCCCTCTAACAATTATCCTCAAAACATTTGAAAGCACTAAAATAAAACGTGTTCTGAAAGCACATTCAGAAATGTTTTACCTGTGTGACTTTAATAAGTATGTAAATAAAGAAGTACTGGGTGGCTGTAAAACTCCATTAGGGTAGGGATGAGAACACAGTACATGTGTAATGACTGTTTGAATTGTTGTTGGGCATGTCCTTAGGCCTGGCCTTAGGACAACTGGAAGTTTCGTTGCTATTTAACAAGGCTAGTAAAAACAGATGTTTGTGGAAAGCCTCTTGAGTTTCTGTCTTAGTAGGGATACTCCTGCTCATTTTTTGAAATCAATAAATTTCTGAGACTTCAGAGTCCTCAGCAATGACTTTTCTCCATTTTCACCTCTAAAAATCATCTCCTTATGATTTTTTAAAAATATTATTATATCAAAATGAATTCCCTTGGAAGGTTTCTCTTTGAAATGATAATGTTGTGTATTTATACTTTAACTTTAATCATTCTTTTACGACTAGAAGATTGATTACATTTGTTTTGTACCCATCCTTTCAGTATTATTTTCATTATAGTTAGATTACATAATAGAAGTCAATTTTTTAATCTATCAGCTTTATACAAGATATGAAAATTCAGAGCAAATCAGTAAGTAAAATAGTGAAATTTTGTACCTGCTTACATCTTGTATGTTATGCAGGTTTTGCAAATCTTCTTCTGTGATTATATATGTGCATTGGGCATGTATTTGTGTGTATGTGTGTGTATAAAATATAATGCATTTTATCATTATAATAACAGTTTTTAATTAAAACATGGTGGCAGTATATTCATTTCCTTTTGTTTTTGAAACAAATGACCACAAAGTGGCTAGAAATAATACACATTTGTTACTTTGATTTTGGGAGAGGAGCAGTCAAAAACAGCTTTCACTAAAATGGGTGTGAGCAGGATTATCGTTATTCAAGAGACCCTACAGAAGAACTTTTTATTTCTTCTTGCCTTTTCCATTTACTGGAGGCGCTTCCCTCATAGCTCAGTTGGTAAAGAATCTGCCTGCAATGCAGGAGACCCTGATTCGATTCCTGGGTCGGGAAGATCTCCTGGAGAAGGGATAGGCCACCCACTCCAGTATTCTTGGGCTCCCCTTGTGGCTCAGCTGATAAAGAATCCGCCTGCAGTGCGGGAGACCTGGGTTCGATCCCTGGGTTGGGAAGATCCCCTGAAGAAGGGAAAGGCTACCCACTCTAGTACTCTGGCCTGGAGAATTCCATGGACTGTATATAGTCCATGGGGTCACGAAGAGTCAGACACGACTGAGCGACTTTCACTTTCACTTTCAGGTTGCTCGTATTCCTTGGCTCATGGCTCCCTCCTCCATCTCCAAAGCCAGAAACTGCATCACTCTGGCCTGTCTCCATCAGCAACTCTCCTCTCCTCTGACTCTGACTCTTCCTGCCTCCCTTTTATATGTGTTGAGTTGTTCAGACATGTTAACTCTTTATGACCCCTTGGACTATAGCCCACTAGGCTTCTCTGTCCATGGGATTCTCCAGGCAAGAATACTGGAGTGTGTTGTCATTTCCTCCTCCAGGGGATCTTCTGACCCAGGGACTGAACATGGCAGGCATAATCTTTACCACTGAGCCAGCAGGGACACCCCTGTATAGCACATGATCTTAGCCAAAAGGCCGACCTTGTGATTTCATTCATCTGACATGGGTGATCCAGGGTCTTTTCTTATCTCTACCTCAAAATTCTCTCTCTCTTTTTTTTTTAAATTATTTTTGTTTATTTATTTGGCTTTGTCAAGTCTTAGTTGTGGTACACGGGATCTTCCATCTTCATTGCAACATGCAAGATCTTTAGTTGTGGCATGTGATCTAGTTCTCTGACCAGGGGTTGAACCCAGGCCCTGAATTGGTAGCACAGAGTCTTAGCCACTAGCCCATCAGGGAAGTCCCCAAATTCTTAATTTAAACACAACAGCAAAGTCTTTTTTTGCCATGTAAAGTAATATATTCATAGGTTCTGGCATTAGGACCGAGACACCTTTGGTGGAGGTGTTGTGGCGGGGTCGGGCGGGCAAGTTATCATTTTGCTTACTCTAGGCCTCTTAGTGGCACAACATTTTCCAATAATAAATTTCACACTACTTACCTCTCCCTTTAGCAATACTTCCTGTGATTTCTTACCTCTTCTGAACTTCAGTGTTCAGGAACTACAGTTCACCTATTACCTTAGGGAGCCATCCTGTGTGTACATGAAATTAACACTGATACAGCTTGCCCAAGTCTTCCCAGACAGATGTACTTTGGGACTTTACTTACTCTTTCCCCTGCGTGAGGTGGAAACTACTTGTAGCACAAACTTCTTCAACCTGAGTATTTTTTCCTTTTTTTCCTAGTGCTGCTTCAGTTCCCTAAAACTCAAGTGCAACTTTCTCCTTGAGGTGCCTTTTCTATGAGAGGACCTTACAGTAGAAGTAAGGGGCTTCCCTGGTGGCTCAGTGGTAAACATTCTGCCTGAAATGCAGGAGCCACAGAAGACAGATATTCCATCCCTGGGTCGGGAAGATCCCCTGGAGGAGGAAATGGCAACCCATTCCAGTATTCTTGACTGGAGAATTCATGGACAGAGGAGGCTGGTGGGCTATATAGTCCATAGGGTTGCAAAGAGTCGGACATGACTGAAGCGACTTTGCACGCACAGTAGAAGTAAATTCTTTTTTTCCCTCTCCTACTCAAGGTGTAAGAGGGACAGCCTCCTCCTTATTCCTTGATGCCTCTTCCAGACCATTATTCCACCATTGCCATTTAAAAATCTCTCTTCCCTAATGGATACATGTGAATGTATGGCTGAGTCCCTTTGTTGTTCACCTGAAACTATCACAACATTGTTAATGGTGTTGATGCTGCTTAGTCACTTCAGTTGCGTCTGACTCTGTGCGACCCTATGAACTGCAGCCTGCTGGGCTCCTCTGTCCCTGGGGATTCTCTAGGCAAGAGTACTAGAGTGGATTGCCATGCCCTCCTCCAGGAGATCTTCCGGACCCGGGGATCGAACTTGGGTCTCTTGCATTGCAGGCAGATTCTTTACTGTTGAGCCACTAGGGAAGCCCCTAATTGGCTATTCCCCAATACAAAATAAAAAGCTTAAGTTTGAAAATAAAATAATTTATAAATAAAAGGGAGTTAAAAAAAACTCTCTTCCCTTGAAGTTGATAACAACTGATGGTTACTCTCCTCTCCCCATTCTTGACATGATCTGTTTGCTTCTAAGACCACATCTTCGTGTTTTTCATTTTCTTTATCATTTTCTTTTTAGAACTTGCAGATATTGTTTCTCTCAGAGACATTTTTGTCCGTGTAGCTGTCATTAATAGTTTCACCTTCAGCACCAGTGACCTCCATTGTCATGACCCCAGAGCCTTCCTTAAGTATGACAACATCTGTAAGCTGGAAATTCCTTGGAACTGACTAGATGGAAGATGATACACTCCAAGTTCCTTGGAACTGACTAGATGGAAGATGATACACTCCAAGTTTCCCCTTGGTGCTCTATCCTTCTTCCCTTTCAGTGTCTCTCCTCCTCTTAATCATTAATGTTCTTCACTTTCTTTTTTTTTTTGTTCTTCACTTTCATCTGACTCTTTCTTACCTTTTCTACTATCTCTATATCTTAGCCTCTTCTGTAAGTGTTTATTAATAATACAGAGCAGCACTTCTCAAACTACCTGTGAGGTGAAGGACCATTTGTATATTTCCAAACCTGCTGTCAACTAATATTAGTAAATACAACAAATATGCACGGTTTTGGAATTAAAAATAAAAAACCAAAACAATACTAAATACAAAGGAAATGTTTATTGTAAGATTCAACAGAAAAAAATATATTTCAGTAAATACATGCAAAGCAAATAAAATAGGATGAAATAAAGGAATTTTAAAAATCCAACATAGGGCATTGAAATGTGTTCATTAAATGATTATCATGGAGTATAGCTATATTAGCTGTGTGGCATTCTACAAGAACTCAACACAAGAAGAAAACATTGTAAGTGAAAAAGCAACTCCCCATATTAACCCCCTGGAAGTTCACTCTGAAGAAGCACGATAAATGTAAAACTTTTGTCTTTAATGTGAAAAATAAGCCTACTTCTTTCCTGTTAATCTAGAGCATGTTGATAACTATGTACTTGTAGACAATAGTTCATAACTAAATTGTTGCTGTGTTATCATTTCGTAACACTTATAAAGAACTAGTCTCACAAAGGTATCCTGGCAGGAAGAGATTTAAAGTAGTTTCAGGAAGTTTATGATTTTATTTTTAACTTTAAAATGAAGTAAATTATGCTGTATTTTAAAAATTTTTGTTAAATTCTTCATCAATAACTGATTTTAATCATTTATCTTATAAAGTTATAGTTAAATTCAAATTATGCTTAGATGAAAGAAATAAATTCCAGGGCCATGAATTTACCATGTATAGAAATTTGTATGTGTTTTTTTATGGAAGATGAAATTCACAATATTCAAGCACATGAGGTATTTAATTATAACTTTGTAAAGATGAGAAATATCAAGACTAGCACTATTCTCAGTGATATTTATTGCTAAACAATGGAACATATTACAGCCTGTATAAATTCTGTTCTTTCAACCCTCTAAATTTAGATTTTTTTCCTTTGATTCATCCATCATCAAAAAATACATTACAGTCTTTCATTCCATGGGAGTATTAGGATAATCAAAAGTGCCAAAGATAAAATATCAAAGATATCAGATAAATGAGCAAGCATGGCTGTAAAATCATATCTTTAGAAGTTTGGGGCCCAGCTGAATATACACTAAGAGTTTATACTCTAGCTTACACATTTTCAACAAAACTTTTCCTCTTAATAAATATTGTGCCTCACCACACAATAGCTATTTAAAAAAAAATCAGCTTTACATTATATTTATAAAATAAAACTTTAACCCCAAACCACATATTTTTTTTTTTTTTCCGAACCACATGCGCAGACTGTTTTTATACATTTCAGAGCTAATTGTATTTGTTGGCAATGAAGTTGAAAAAAAACCAGCAACCTCCTTCATATTAGCATCGTATTTGAGTTGCAGTTTTACTAAAAAAAATGCCATTTTAGCAATATCTGTGCGTTCAACAAATTGAAGTTAAGAATGTGTCTCTATCTTTATTTGGTCAATTACCTGCTCTTACTATTTGCCAGTTCTCAGTTTTGAGCTATGTTATCACTGGAAAGCAGTACTTGAGTACTTCTTTGTCACAGATACACTTCACATTTTCAAATAAACATCTCTGATGTAGTCTTCTACATATATTTTGGGAATTAGTACAGATTTTTATTCATGGTAAATCAAACTACTTCTCTATAAAAAGTTATTAAATTATAAAGTTTAAATGAGAATTATTAAACATCTATCTCTGTCAACTTTTGAATTCAACACTCAAATAATTCTTTTAATTTAAATTTACTTATGTTCTTTATTTTTTAATAATTTTAATCCTTGATTAGCCAGTATATCTCTAAAATAATATACTTTAACACTTTGCCATCAATACTCGCTAAAAATGAAATTCAGTATACAAGGAATTGTATAAAGTTTGTGGTAAACCATTATGAACTCTATTGATCTTCATTTTGGGGAGTTACTTCCACTGACATCAGTTGGTTTGTTATTAAGACTACATATATAAAAGCTGTGTCTTTCCTTGACAAAAAAGTCCGGTGAAGCTTTTTTAATCTGTAAATTATGGTAAAAATAAATACAAATTTCATTTTCCTAATTCATTTACTAATGTTGAACTACAAATTTTAAAACAGATTTGATTAAAAATTAAAATTTTTATAAAAAGAACTAGATATAAAAATTTAAACTATTACTTTTTTCATAGTTTGGTGTGCTTTCACATCATAGTTGATGAATTTACTTTAACACGTCATGTATTGTATCACTGCCACATGTGGCTCAACATGTAAGTATTACAACACCCAGTGCGGTCCATGTGATGCTCAATGGGATGAGGTCATTTGTCATGCATTTGGGTGTCATAACAATGCTGAATTGCTATAAATGTTTCTAAACATTTGTTTTCATTTTCTTTACTTATCTCTTTCCAGACCAGTGACAGAGGGATCTGTACTAGCTCACAGACCACTCTCAAAATTTTGGTCTCAAAATTACAGGTCATAAAAATCTTCTGTGAAGTTTGTTGAAATGCAGATTTAGAGTCAGGAGATTTGAAGTAGAGTCCAAGAGTCTGAATTTCTCAAAACCCCTTTGATGCCTTTTATAGGGAGCATTTAGACTAAAACTTTGTGATGTGCTCTCTAAGAAGCCTCTATCCCTTCCGGTAATGCTGATCTTATTTTACTAATCCCTGGAGCAATATTTCTGAAAATGTTGACTAGGAATCATCTGGAGTGCTTATCAGCACTCACTGCAGAATCTCTAAAATGGGGTCTGGGATTCTGTATCTTTAAAAGTTCTACCAGGCATCCATGTGCACAGTTCAGATCAGTCTCTCAGTCATGTCCGACTCTTTACGACCCCATGAATCACAGCACACCAGGCCTCCCTGTCCATCACCAACTCCCGGAGTTCACTCAGACTCACGTCCATCGAGTCAGTGATGCCATCCAGCCATCTCATCCTCTGTCGTCCCCTTCTCCTCCTGCCCCCAATCCCTCCCAGCATCAGAGTCTTTTCCAATGAGTCAACTCTTCGCGTGAGGTGGTCAATCCATGTGCACAAGCAAGTCTAAAACCTACTGTGTACTATTTGCTTGCATGCTGTGTACTATTTTCCTTCTTACATTTCCTCCTATATTTCTCCTCATTTTTATTCAGATTTCCTCTTTTTTTTTTAATTGACTTCTACTCACCTGAGTATTTCTTTTCTTTATCTTGTCCTTTAATGAAGCAACTTAATCTCATGACTTGAAAATGTAAACATCTGTTGATAAATCAACATTTCTAATTTGGACTTTTATCTTTTGTTTCATCTTATATTTTCAGTTACCCTGGGCAATTCCTCTTATATTTTTGACATCTTAATAAAAGAATGAACAAAACTGAATTTAGCTGCTCTCCCAATCTCTTTATTTATTTATTTATTTATTTGGCTACACCAGGGTCTTAGCTGTGGCATGTAGGATCTAGTTCCCTGACCAGGGATTGAACTCAGGTCCCCTATGTTGGGAGCCCAGAGTCTTAGCCACTGGAACATAAAGAAAGTCCACTCTATTACACATTCATTTTTATGGTTTTATTGTACTAGTATGACAATTTCTCCAGTCCCCAGGATTATGTTTTTAGACCTGTGCTTATTTCTTTTTGTGATAGGCAGGATTCTAAAATGGCTCCGGTGATTCCTACTCCCTGAAATACATACCTTTGGTAATTCTATCCCATCCTTTTGAGAACAAGCAGAACCTGTGATTCACTTATTTTTCCTTTAGTGTCTATCTATTTATTTATTTTTGGCTGCATTGGATCAGTTGTGGTACATGGGATCTCAGCTGTGGCATGTGGGACCAGTAGTTGTGGCATGTGGGATCCTAGTTCCCTGAGCAGGGATTGAACCCGCATTACCTACACTGCCTACACTCAACACTGGACTGTCAGGCAAGTCCCCATGTGATTCACTTCTAGCCACTAAAATATGGCAAAGGTGAAAGGGTTGCTTAAATGTATCTAAGGTCCCTATCAACTGACTTTGAGTTAATCCAAAGGAACAGTTATCCTCGGCAGGCCTGACTTAATCATGTGAGCCTTCCAAAAGAGAGCCTTGTCCTTCTCTGAAATAAGATACGGGAAATGGCAAACACTCCTTCCCTTGCTGGCTTTGAAGAAAGAAGCTGCCATGAATGATACAGCTGCAAGGAAGTGAATCCTGAAAAAAGCCTGAAGAAACTTGGAAGTGGATCCTTCCCTAGTCAAAACTCCAGATGAGAACTCAGCCCATCTACTACTTCAGTTTTCAGCTTTGTGAAACCTTGAGCAGAACAGTCAGCAAAGCCATGCCAAAACTTCAGACGTACAGAAACTAGAGATAATAAGTGTGTGTTGCTTAAGTCACTAGTTTGGGGACAATTTGTTATACAGAAATAAGAGACTAATATACTTCCTTGCTTTCAATTTCTACATTTGTTCTTTAACCAAATTCTGTCTCGTCTGCCTTTATAATGTTTCTTATTCTCATCTTTCATCTTATCATCGCTACCACTTTGGTTCAGTATTACATTTATTCACTTTCCTGTTACTGAAATGACCTTTAAGTGGTCTCTCTAGCTAACCCTAAGAACCACTGGAATTGCTGAACATGGCCCTGAAGCTGGAGGAGAAGAAAGTCACTGCAGTTATATGGTGGAGTGTTTAATCTGGTAGCTTTGGTTACAGAGTTGGTTAGATGACAATAGTGTCCAGGGCAGGGCCACTAGAATGTGTGGCTGGGATGGAGTAATAAAGGACCCAAAGGATCTTAGATGCAAGTTAACTGAGAAATCACGATGTTGCACAAGCTATCCATGTGGACAAAAAAGTATAAAACATGCTGACTATTTAATATTATAATGAACTAGATATAAATGAAATGACCCATTAAGCCTTTGTTCATAGAAATATAAAATAGTTCCTCTTTACTTTTTGAGAAGAAATAAAACAAAATATGAATTTTATATAACCCCTTACAACTAAGAAATCATGTATTTCAAAGTCCAGACCAAAAATAGTTTGACACCATATAGATAAAACCCCATGATTGTCAAACCTGCTAACAAAAAGGTGACTCACTTAAGCTTTTTCATAGACTGGCTGCTTTCCACTAGGAAAAAACAAATGCCAGTGTTAATCAAACCAGCATGGAAGTTAATTAGAGCCCCCAGAGCAAGCGGATGGGCTTAGCACCATAGACACATGAATATCCTGTTTCTAAAGATGACCTCAAAAGGTTGTGTAACCATCAAGCCCAGCACAAGTCAAAAGCAACTAATTAAGTTTTCATTTTTCCTTTAGTACTTTAGTCTCACTCTTTAACAATATTAATGGAGAAATCTTCCATTACAACTGATATAAATATGCCCATATTCAAAAGTCCTTCCCTGTAGCTTAAATGGTAAAGAATCTGCCTGCAACACTGGAGACCCAGGTTCAATCCCTGGGTCAGGAAGATCCTCTGGAGAAGGAAATGGAACCCACTCCAGCATTCTTGCCTGGAAAACCCCATGGACAGAAGAGCCTGGCAGGTTATAGTCCATGGGGTCACAAAAGAGGGGACACGACTGAGTGACTGAGCACATGAGCACTCATTTCTTTCAAGGGAGAGGTCTGCTCACTCATTGGTCACCCATTCCAGCACTGATAAAAAGAACAATCAGGTGTCGCCTCAAGTATTGCTAGGGCAGCTTTGGTTATGCTATATGTTATGCTTGTTTTCTATTATCAGTCAATCAATTGAGGTCCCAAGATTCTATGAATTGATTTGAACAAATTCTCTTTCACTTTTGCACAGAATCCTGACGACTGGCCTAGATTTGCTCCTACTGGTGTTCCCCTTGCTCCTAAGTTGTTTGGGACCTTTGGATTCCCTTCTTGGTTTTGTGGCTCATCCTCCCTTTGTAACTCTAAAGCAAAACTCATGCCAAGACTGACATCCCAGATGTGAACTGTTCCACAGATCAACATCTCATTTGTGAATTGTGATTTCAACTATTTATCACATATTTTAACCCATTGCTTTTCTCCATTTGCTCATAAACAACAAAACAATAATAACTCACAAGCGTATATTGAGCACTAACATTGTACAAGCTATTGAAGATACAGACATAGATAGGCTTCTGTAGTTGAGTGACAGGTAAAGGATGCAAATGCGGGGAAAAAAGAATTATGGCTCCTCCTCCAGTTGAAAGAAATAATATGCTACAGATGTGGCTGCAGTAGGCTTTATGAAGCAGGAAGACATAGCACAAGGTTATCAAGGGGTTATCTTATATGTAGGTAGACCGTTGTCTGGAAGTGTGGCACCTCCTTCAGCCTAAACACAAAAGGTAGTGAGTCCTGGCCCTGGGCTGCCCTGGCTGAATTGGCACTCTCCTCCCCTTTGTAGACTCCCCTGTGTAGATACCTATCATGAGAAATGAGAGAGGCCCTGGGGAACTGTATTCCCTTTCCCATTCACATGAATTATTTGTATTGCTTGCGTCTCAGTTTCAGCAAAACAAACCACACACAAATAAAGCCAAGTCCAAGTCGTCTTGTTTGTCAGTGTTGGAATCCTGATCAGACTTTGTGGTCTGTTTACCTGACTTTCTCCTCTAGTTCAATCCGGAAATGATGCAGAAGCTAAAAGACAAAAAGAGTGGGTTTGAAGAACTGAAGTCAGGACATAGAAAAAGCTGGGCAGAGACAACTGGCTCTGTGCTGTTGTAGAGGGCAGTAACTGGCAGGCTGGAGAGGCTTGCATGCACAAGCATGGCACATGGTTGAGGGGAAGAGCTTTTGAGTTGAGTTCCTTTCTTGCAGTGCCATGCTGCCTGCCTGGATGCCCACCCGCTCCCTCATTACTGATAGAAGATCAGCTGCACTTGCCCAGGACTACTGGGGTCAGCATGGTGACATCAGAGAGGTTCAAGATGCCTCAAGCTGAGTGCTGACTTCTATGCAGCCCTGTCCTCTTCCAACTCCTCCTCTGAGCTCTAGATAACCAACCCCATGAAGAAGAGCTCTAGGGAGAGTGCAGTGATGGAGCAGAGGTTTCTGGAGGGGCAGTGCCACCTGTTGTACATGCATACATGCTAAGTTGCTTCAGTCATGGCCTACTCTCTGCAACCCCATGAACTGTATAGCCCACCAGGCTCCTCTGTCCATGGGATCCTCCAGGCAAGAATACTGGAGTAGGTTGTCATGTCCTCCTCCAGATGATCTTCCCAAGCCAAGGATCAAATCTGTGTCTCCTATGCCTTTCTCTTGCATTGGCAGGGAGGTTCTTTACCACTAGAGCCACCTGGGAAGCCCATGGGGAGACAGCAAATGTTACAGAGAAGAGAGAATTAAGCTTAGACTGTGGCTTCTCAGCCACTAGCCACTACCCTGAGCTACAGTCTTCCCACCTTACCAGAGCCAGGAGCAACACACATTGCTCTACCCTCCCCACATACACCAGTCTAGGTACACCCAATGAGAAGTCCTCATTGCCAAAAGGAGCGAGACACTGGCTCTGGGGTGAAAACTAGATGAAACAGACTAAATGAAATAGGCATATAGAATTTTAAAAATAATAATATTTTCTAATATATGAGAGAAAATGGTAAAATGAAAAAAAAACATAAAAAACACAAAGTGCAAGAACTGAGTGTAAAAAGATAATAATTAGAATTAGATAATAGATTAGATAAAAAAGCAGAATTATTACAAGTGAGAATGAGTAAACTAGATCAGGTCAAGAAACTCTCATGAAAAGGTAGGGAAGATAGAAAAATGATAAAAGTTAGGATGTGTGAAAGTTGTAGATGTCAAAATCTAAGTATAAAGAAACAAAAGAGAGGAAAAATTGGATGGAGAGAAAATTGTTTGAGGAAATAATTATGTATAATTTCCCAGAACTAAAGCAAGGTTAAATAAATTGTATGGAAAGTATTCCTAGGATGGAAAGGAGGATAAATAAAGAAAAACTCAGATGTAAACACATTATAGTAAACATTAAGAACATCAACAATATTGAGGAAATTCCAAAAGCTTATGGATAGATGAGATCTTTACAAAACAAAATGACTTATATTAGTCTCAGAATTTTCTGTAGTGACACTGGAAGCAAGAAAGAGGTCACAACTGTGAAGGGAAAAATATTAAACATGGAATTTTATTCTACATGTTATTGTTATTAAAGAGTTATATAACCATAGTAAGCAAACACCATATATTGATTATGCAGATTATAAAATAATAAATCATTACATTCCTCATGGAAGTACTTTGCTTGACCACACCAAATCCAACTTTTCCCCAGTAGGTGAGCATCCTTCCTTGAATGTTTTCCTATTTTTAGTACTTGTGATACTAAAATACTATCATATTTTAGTATATTTTTTAAAAAATAAGAAAGACAAGTATTTTATTATCAGTATTAAATCATCACTTATTTTTGTGCAGGGATGTTTTTTCATTTGTAAAAATAGCAGTAGACAAAGAGGTATATGGAAAAACTAAGATAATATTTATTATCTTCTGATATTATTGTACATGCATGCTCAGTGGTGTCCAAGTCTTTGTGACCCTATGGAATGTAGCCCACCAGTAACCTCTGCCCATGAGATTTTTCCAGGCAAAAATACTGGAGTGGGTTGTCATTTCCTTCTCCAGGGGATTGTCCCAACCCAGGGATCAAACCTGCATCTCAAGTCTCTTGCACTGACGTTTTATATCACTATTGCCACCTGGGAAATTAGCATGCAGCTGTCATGTATGGATGTGAGAGTTGGACTGTGAAGAAGGCTGAGCATCGAAGAATTGATGCTTTTGAACTGTGGTGTTGGAGAAGACACTTGAGAGTCCCTTGGACTGCAAGGAGATCCAACCAGTCCATTCTGAAGGAGATCAGCCCTGGGATTTCTTTGGAAGGAATGATGCTAAAGCTGAAACTCCAGTACTTTGGCCCCCTCGTGTGAGGAGTTGACTCATTGGAAAAGACTGTGATGCTGGGAGGGATTGGGGACAGGAGGAGAAGGGGACGACAGAGGATGAGATGGCTGGATGACATCACTGACTCGATGGACATGAATCTGGGTGAACTCTGGGAGTTGGTGATGGACAGGGAGGCCTGGCGTGCTGCGATTCATGGGGTTGCAAAGAGTCAGACACGACTGAGTGACTGAACTGAACTGAACTGAAGTGAAATTTATTTCTACTATAGTTATTTCCAAGGGATACTTTCCTTATTATACTGACAGAAACCCAGTGAGAGATTATGTAGAATAGTTATAATATCTCTTAAGCCTTCATAGAGAATGTGTCAGTTGCTCAGTCTTATCCGACTCTTTATAACCTCATGGACTGTAGCTCCTCTGGGCACCAAGCTCCTCTGTCCACGGAATTCTCCAGGCAAGGATATTTATGTGGTAGCTATGCCCTTCTCCAAGGTATCTTCCTGACCCATGGATTGAACCCAGGTCACCTGCATTGCAGGCGGATTCTTTACCATCTGAGCCACCAGGGAAGGCCTTTATAGAGAAGAGTGTCAGCTGTTGGCCTTAAAATATATGTCCATAGAATTATTTTTTACTGCAGATCATGTTAGGAACTCTGAACATTTTAGCTTGACTTTAGTTTGAAGATCACCAGGGTACAAAAGATGGAAGCTGTATTTATCTACATTCATTGATGAGTTAATGGGACTTTTCTTCCAATATCATAGTTATAGAAGCAGTGTCTATTCCATGGAAATAACCAAAACTTTCTATTTTAAATCTTCTCAAATCATCATTATCAAGGCAAAGAATAAGAAAGGATTCCAGTTTGTCCACCTACTTGTAATATTACTAAAAGTCTTGAACAGTGTTATAAGAGGAAAAAAGGCACAAAAATTTTAAGGGTTAATTATAAGAAATAAAAGTCTTGTTGGAGGAAGGGTGGCGGGTACTGGTTTGGTAGCTGGGGAGGTTGTGGTGGATGCGCTGCCGTATTTTGATCAGGGTTATGAAGCGCCTGGTGTTCGCGAAGCGGCTGCGGCGTTGGTGGAAGAGGAAACTCGCAGATACCGACCTACGAAGAACTATCTAAGCTACCTGACGGCCCCGGATTATTCTGCTTTTGAGACAGACATAATGAGAAATGAATTTGAAAGATTGGCTGCTCGACAACCAATTGAATTGCTCAGTATGAAACGATACGAACTTCCAGCCCCTTCCTCTGGTCAGAAAAATGACATCACTGCATGGCAAGAGTGCGTAAACAATTCTATGGCGCAGTTAGAGCATCAGGCAGTTCGAATTGAGAATCTGGAACTAATGTCCCAGCATGGATGCAATGCCTGGAAAGTGTATAATGAAAATCTAGTTCATATGATTGAGCACGCCCAGAAAGAGCTTCAGAAGTTAAGGAAACATATTCAAGACTTAAACTGGCAACGAAAGAACATGCAACTCACAGCTGGATCTAAATTAAGAGAAATGGAGTCAACCTGGGTATCCCTGGTCAGTAAGAATTATGAGATTGAAAGGACTATTGTACAATTAGAAAATGAGCTCTTTCAAATGAAGCAGCAACACGGAGAGGCAAACAAAGAAAACATACGGCAAGACTTCTGAAATAGACTGGCTCGGTGGGTAGAGAGGAAGGTACGCTGGGCTTTCACAGATCGGGCATCTTAGCTATGAAGAACAGCATCTTTTGGAAACCATCAGTGGTTATATGTTTAGAAACCATAAAATGTGGGTAGTTGTATTCTATTTGTACATTTTAGTAAAATAAAAACTTAAACATGAAAAAAAAAAAAAAAATCAGGCCCTTCCAGGGCCTGAGAATAAGTTCTTGTCTAACTCTATGAAATGAATTGTCCAATGAGACACCCATGCTGACAAAGCAAAAAACTTTATTGGAAAGGTGTGCCCAGGCTAAGAATAGCAGGGTATGGGTAAATAGAAGATTGGTTCTGCCATTTGACTCACAGTCTCACATTTTATGGTAATGGGGTTAGCCTTCCAGATGCTTCTGGCGAGTCATCTTATTTGTGCCTGCCCATATTTGGTCTGAGCTGATGCAAAGAACTGACTCATTAGAAAAGACCCTGACGCTAGGAAAGATTGAAAGCAGAAGGAGAAGGGGATGACAGAGGATGAGAAGGTTGGATGGTATCACTGACTTGATGGATATGAGTTTGAGCAGGCTCTGGGTGTTGCTGATGGACAGGGGAACCTGATATGCTGTAGTCCATGGGGTCTCAAAGAGTCGGACACAAACTATTCAGTTCAGCAATTGAACTGAACTGAACTCGGTGTGACTCAGGTCCTTCCTGGTGGTGAATGTTCATCTCTCAGCCAAGATGGTTTCCAGTGCAAGGCTTTCTGGGAGGTGGGAGGACATATTATGGACTGGTATCTCCTCCTTCCTTTAAGCCCCTCCTGAATTCTTGTGGTTTTTGGTGGCAGGAACATGTTCCTTATTGAGACCTCCTATTTTGAGACAGCTCATGTGAGCTGTTATATCGTGCCTGACCAAGGTGAATGGTTTCAGTCAATGGTTCCCTAGAGCCTAACTGACCAGGGGCAAGGGAACTACCAAGTCTAGCCCACTGTAATCATACTCTTCCAGCTAGGATTCAAAAATGGCCACCTGAAGGACAATCTGCAGTAATCTTTGCGAGAGAAGGAACTGTCAGGATGGCAGAGTCTAGATTTTGGTGGGATGAATTGAGTGGTGGAAGATAGGGCAATGATAGTAGCAAAGTTTAGACCATAGCCAAGGTATTTAAGGAGAGAAAGCAAGATAGAGAATAGTAATAGGAAGCTATGAGATCATGAAAATAATTTTCTCCCTTCCTCTTCATCACTTTCCCACTTTTACCCCAAATTGGGTACCATCTTGAGTTCTATAAAACTGAACTCTAGCCAACATTTCCAACTTTATGCAAGAAAACTTTTATTTTTTTTATTTTATTTTTAAACTTTACAATATTGTATTGGTTTTGGCATATATCAAAATGAATCTGCCACAGGTATACACATGTTCCCCATCCTGAACCCTCCTCCCTCCTCCCTCTCCATATCTTCCCTCTGGGTCATCCCAGTGCACCAGCCCCAAGCATCCAGTATCAAGCATCAAACCTGGACTGGCAACTCGTTTCATATATGATATTATACATGTTTCAAAGCCATTCTCCCAAATCATCCCACCCTCTCCCTCTCCCACAGAATTCAAAAGACTGTTCTATACATCAGTGTCTCTTTTGCTGTCTCGTATACAGGGTTATTGTTACCATCTGTCTAAATTCCATATATATGCGTTAGTATACTGTATTGGTGTTTTTCTTTCTGGCTTACTTCACTCTGTATAATAGGCTCCAGTTTCATCCACCTCATTAGAACTGATTCAAATGTATTCTTTTTAATGGCGAGTAATACTCCATTGTGTAGGTGCAATCGGTTAGCGCGCGGTACTTATATGGCAAGAAAACTTTTAAAATAATTCTTTTTAGATGAGGAAGATGAGTACTGTATTAATAGGCTTTGAGGATAAATTATGCAAAAAGGGAGAAGCTGAAGATGAGAAAGAGAGAGGGAGAAAATTGGTTTAGTGAGGCTCTGATCTAAGACTGAGGGGATGAGAGTAGAATTAAGATCAGATATTAGACCTGACCAAGAGGCAAGATTATCTTCAAGTGTAATAAAAAGGACAAATTGCAAGAGGGAGGGGAATAAACATTTGTATGTAGCAGCGAGAGGAGTCGAGGGAATTTATATGGTGGAATTGCCTTTATTTCTCTGTGACTTAGGAGGCAAAGTCATCTGCTGAATGTAAGGTTGTAAGGTGTCAGTTTAGGAGCTTGAGAATAGAAATAAAAGTTTGAAATTGACAACAACAACAAAAAAATGGCCTTCTCTTCTTTATTGGAATGGGCCCAGCTTCAAGAGGCTTAGTTAATGGCCATGTCTCAACCACCTGAACTGCCTTCCTTGCTGTAAATCTTTCCTCACAAATAGAAAGCCATGGCAAGCAACCTGTTACAGAATTCCAACTGAGTGCTAAATGCATGCTTTTCTTTAAAACTTCCTCAACGATTACTAAACAGATGGCCTTCCACAGTTAACTTCACCAGAACATCTTGTCAGGCCAAGTCTGTTTAGCTTCGAAGGTGGCATAAGTCATAGCAGTTTTCACTGGCCTGACTGTATTTCACTGTAAGGCTGTTCACCTACTCATTATTTACACAAGCCTAATAGCTTTTATAAAAGCTAAATTCAGGAAAAGAAAAACGTGATGTCTAATTACTTCATCCTCTTGCTTAAAATGTGTCATAGATACCATATCCTAACTGGGATCAGGTGATTATTTTTTTTATCATGTTGCTTAAGGGGACTGCATGACCCGGAATTGTCAACCTTATCACTTGTCCCTTCCAAGCCCCATCTTTTTTTTTTTTAAAGAATTATTCATTTATTTTTGGTTGCACAGGGTCTGTGTTGCTGCCTGTGGACTTTGTCTCGTTGATGCAAGCAGGGGCTACTCTCTAGTTGCTATGCACAGGCTTCTCGTTGCCATGGCTTCTTTTATCGTGGAGCACAAGCTCTTGGTATGAAGGCTTCAGCAGTTGTGGGTGCGTGGGCTTAGTTTCTCCATGGTGTGTGGAATCTTCCTAGACCAGGCATTGAACCCGAGTCTCCTCATTGACAGGCAGATTCCTACCCACTGGAATGCCAGAGAAGTCCCACAGTCTTGCCCTTATGGTCGATAGTCTTATTCTCAAAATCATCATACCCAGTTTTGTCTCTGAGCTACCTCACAAGCTATTTTTCTTTGTTCCTACATCACTTACCTCTTTGTACTTCATCAAACTAATTTAAACTCATGCTCCTTGTCTCAGCTAAGATATTACTCCTGAGAATTGTTCTCAACCTTCTAGGGGTTAAATGCTCCTGCCAAAATCTCCCACAAGCCCATGTTTCTGCTTTACAGTTGCCTCTTCATCGTGCACACCCGCTCTGTATTTGTAGCCTCATGAGGTAGAGAGCCGTGGCTGCGCGGGCGCAGGAGGGCCTAGAGGACCTATCCCACATTGAAGGTCAGGAAGGGCGGCGGAGAGGAGATACGCCTTGTCCAAGGTATGGAGCAATGGCTGTGCTTTGCTGGAGCAGCCATGAAGAGATACCCCATGCCCAAGGTAAGAGAAACCCAAGTAAGACGGTAGGTGTTGCAAGAGGGCATCAGAGGGCAAACACACTGAAACCATACTCACAGAAAACTAGTCAATCTAATCACACTAGGACCACAGCCTTGTCTAACTCAATGAAACTAAGCCATGCCCTTGGG
>NW_011494956.1:1762229-1763431 GCF_000754665.1 Bison bison bison
GGGTCATGGTGGAGAGATCCAACAGAATGTGGTCCACTGGAGAAGGGAATGGCAAACCACTTCAGTATTCTTGCCTTGAGAACCCCATGAACAGTATGAAAAGCAAAATGATAGGATATTGAACGAGGAACTCCCCAGGTCAGTAGGTGCCCAATATGCTACTGGAGATCAGTGGAGAAATAACTCCAGAAAGAATGAAAGGATGGAGCCAAAGCAAAAACAATACCCAGTTGTGGATGTGACTGGTGATAGAAGCAAGGTCCCATGCTGTAAAGAGCAATATTGCATAGGAACCTGGAATGTCAGGTCCATGAATCAAGGCAAATTGGAAGTGGTCAAACAGGAGATGGCAAGAGTGAACGTCAACATTCTAGGAATCAGCTAACTGAAATGGACTGGAATGGGTGAATTTAACTCAGATGACCATTGTATCTACTACTGCTGGCAGGAATCCCTCAGAAGAAATGGAGTGGCCATCATGGTCAACAAAAGACTCCAAAATGCAGTACTTGGATGCAGTCTCAAAAATGACAGGATGATCTCTGTTTGTTTCCAAGGCAAACCATTCAATATCACAGTAATCCAAGTCTATGCTCCAACCAGTAACGCTGAAGAAGCTGAAGTTGAACGGTTCTATGAAGACCTACAAGACCTTTTAGAACTAACACCCAAAAAAGATGTCCTTTTCATTATAGGGAACTGGAATGTAAAAATAGGAAGTCAAGAAACACCTACAGTACTAGGCAAATTTGGCCTTGGAATATGGAATGAAGCAGGGCAAAGACTGATAGAGTTTTGCCAAAAAAATGTGCTGGTCATAACAAACACCCTCTTCCAACAACACAAGAGAAGACTCTATACATGGACATCACCAGATGGTCAACACCAAAATCAGATTGATTATATTCTTTGCAGCCAAAGATGGAGAAGCTCTATACAGTCAGCAAAAACAAGACCAGGAGCTGCCTGTGGCTCAGATCATGAACTCCTTATTGCCAAATTCAGACTGAAATTGAAGAAAGCAGGGAAAACCACTAGACCATTCAGGTATGACCTAAATCAAATCCCTTATGATTATACAGTGGAAGTGGGAAATAGATTTAAGGGACTAGATCTGATAGATAGAGTGCCTGATGAACTATGGAATGAGGTTCGTGACATTGTACAGGAGACAGGGATCAAGACCATCCCCATGGAAAAGA
>NW_011494956.1:1764942-1768931 GCF_000754665.1 Bison bison bison
GGAGGAGAAGGGGACGACAGAGGATGAGATGTCTGGATGGCATCACTGACTCTATGGATGTGAGTCTGAGTGAACTCCGGGAGTTGGTGATGGACAGGGAGGCCTGGCCTGGTGCGATTCATGGGGTGGTAAAGAGTCGGACACGACTGAGCGACTGATCTGATCTGTTCTGATCTGAGGTCAGAGACCCCTCTGAAGCGTCATGATTCTTTTTGTAGTATCTTGAATATGGCTCCTGTCTCATAATAGAAACTCAGAAAATACTTGTTGAATTAAACCATGGTTCTACTATCTTCTGATTTGAGAAAAGAGTGTATAAAAATAGAAAAACTGGAGTTTGGACAGACGATCCAAACACCACAGTCCTGGTGCCAGGATCTACTAACTATATGACCTTGTAGCGAAATGTCCTTATTTTTCTTACTTATAAAATACAGTTAAGTCTACATACCTTCTTCATTGTTTAAGAAGTAAATAAAACAATATATCTAGCACAGATGGCAGAAAAATAGGGTAATATAAATGATAGATTCTGTCTTGTGTTATTTTCCCACTTAAAACACCAGTACCAACATTTTCTAGCTGTTTTCCTTGTTTTTTCCTCCTTCTGTTCGTTGTATCAAGATGGCAGCATGGAGTAAGTTTGAAAAGAGCTGTTTATACAATTGGTTACAATATCAAACGTAACTAAAAGTATCTAACATTTATTAAGCAATGGCTTGTTTCTGGCAATATGCTAAGCAGTTAATATGTACTCCATTCCTAGCACTTACTTTTTTTTATCATTTCATTTGTGATATTCAGTGTTTAGAGGACAAAATCACTTGCTCTTCTTGCAATCAGTGGTGACCCTGGAAGACAAGACTGAGAATCTACTGTTCTCTTTACATTTGAGGTGGGCACCATGTATGCCTGCTATTATTTTATATTCCCTCACCTTTTCATGCTGCTAGTGCACAGTAACACAGAAAGGAGATGCATGAGGAAATGGTCTGAGCCACTCCTCTCCCACAATTTTTACTCACAAAGTATGCCAGCCTATGGCTATACAGAAATGCCTGCATCTTCCCAAAGATGTGACTGATTTTTGGCCTATCCTCTTCTTTGAACTCCTGTAAACATCCTGTACATTTTAATGTTACTGTCACATAGTATGCTTGTTTCCTTAAACACATATATAATTGTTTGCTTATCACCATATTGTTCTATTTCCCCAGTAGGTTGTTCACTAAGGCAGAAACTGTGTCTTAAAACCTCAGAACCTCATATTGCAGCAGTCACAAGGTAGCTTTCTAACACTATTCTTGAGTGAATATATTTTGAGTAAATTACCCCCTACTTATGTACACACACACATGTCCATGCACACACACACACACACACACACACACACACACACGTACTTTCTAGGAAATATGGCTCTCACAATTCTGTTTACCTTGCAGAGCTTTATTTGGTTGAGGTTAAATACACTGCCAGAGAAGGCAATGGCACCCCACTCCAGTACTCTTGCCTGGAAAATCCCATGGACGGAGGGGCCTGGAGGGCTGCAGTCCATGGGGTTGCTAGGAGTTGGACACGACTGAGCGACTTCACTTTATTTTTTCACTTTCATGCATTGGAGAAGGAAATGGCAACCCACTCCAGTGTTCTTGCCTGGAGAATCCCAGGGACGGGGGAGCCTGGTGGGCTGCCGTCTCTGGGGTCACACAGAGTCGGACACGACTGAAGCGACTTAGCAGCAGCAGTAGCAGCAAAGACACTGCACAGTGCTGGCTGGCTCCTGTGGAAAGTCTGGACTGTAAGAAGAACATCTGGGAGAAAAGGGGTTCACAGAATGAATAGGTTGTACATCTTTGTTGAAGATTGGAGAGATGAGGGGAAAATGTGAAACTAAGTGTGCTAACATGACCTTGGACATTATTCTGAGCTCTGAGCTAGCCTTCTTTTGCCACCTCAGTCAAAATAATTTTCTCAATTAAGGTCTGGGTTCTCATCTGTCAAATAAATGTGCTAAAAATGACCTTCACAGGATAGTCCTCAGGAAAAGCTAATAAATGATTGCAAGAATCTGAGACAAGGAAAAGCACTGAGAAAATCTTGAATAATAAATCAGGACCTTTCTGTACTAAATCAGACTGAGAGGCATTTAATTTGGAATCTTCCAGTGTTTGGCTATCTGCTAAAGGAAAAAGGATCACAATAAATGTATTATGAAAGAAAAGCTGACAGTTGAGAAACTAAAATGAAAAGTAACAACATAAACCATGTTAGGAGATGCCTTCGAGGAGACGAATCTTCAGAAAGTTGAGATCTCAATTTAGAACATTTCTTTCTGTATAATTGTTGTTCTGCATGCTGCTGCACTATGATGAAATGGCCATAAACTTAGTGTGATAGGCCTGCAGAATAATTTAATTATAATTTAACATTTACTTTTATGCTATGCAATTACTTACATTGCTTTTTTGCTGAAGACAATATATTTAAGCAGCTGCATACAATGAAAAAATAGCTGACAGGGTCAATTCTAAAGTTATGCTAAGGTTTAGTTACATTCCTTTTTCACCCAGTGGACTTAACAAATTAGGCAGTATGAGACTGGTTAAAGGAAAATCAGATAAGTAATCAGGTACCCTTGATTCTCCTCTAAATCTTCACAATCTAGCATTCTGAATTTTGTAGATTCCTTAATCTTTAGTGGATCAATCACTATTATGTGTAGACATTGTCACTTGATGGTCAATTATTTTTTATTTGCTAGCATTCTCTAAGAATGATACTAATAATGTTAAAGAATAAAAGAAAGTCTATTGTTTATGAGATTAAATCCATCCCTGAAGCCAATCTTTGACATATATTGGGTGTCTTCTTTCCGGTATTGTGCAAGACTAGATCATGATGTTTGGCTTTTCTTCTGTATGCTAGATTCCTTTATATTTTCACTCTTCCTGAAAGTTTGTATTGTAAATAGCCTGCACATGAGCAGTTTAACTGTAAAAATATTTGTTGCTCAGTTACAATGCTGAAATGACTATATGAAAGTGTCACTTAAAATATTTTTGCATTAAATATATCATTTCCATGTTCTCTCTTTGTACTGGAGGATTAAACAGTCTACGTTAACTTAAAAATTAACACATATCTTTTATTACCAACATATCAATTTTGACTTGTATAATTCAGAATTTTGGGTGATCCTGATGACAACAAACTGGCTCTGTTAGAATTAAAGGTTCCATGTAAAGGCCATAACTTTGAGCCTAGACTTCTAAAACTTAAGGGGACACAGAAATTATTTCATTTATTTATATATTTTACAGTAGAATATCAAACATGTTTTTAAACAATTTCATTGAGATGCATTTAACATAAAAATTCACCTATTAAAATGTACAATTCAATGTTTTAAAATATATTTTAAAACACTGTGCAGGCATCACCACAATTTAGTTTTCACTCCTCCTTAAAAGAAACCACATACCATCAGCCTTAAGCAATCAACCCCATATCCTTCTTCCCCAACTCCCACTAGTCCTAGGTCGTAAGCAACCAGAAATTTACTTTCTTTCTCTATAGATTTACTTATTCTGGATATTTCAAAGAAATTAAACCACATGATATGTGTTTTTCGGGTTTTGATTCTTTCAGTTCAGTTCAGTCCCTCAGTCATGTCCGACTCTTTGCAACCCCATGAATCGCAGCACAACAGGCTTTCCTGTCCATCACCAACTCCCAGGGTTTACCCAAACTCATGTCCATCAAGCCGGTGATGCCATCTGGCCATCTTATCCTCTGTCGTCCCCTTCTCCTCCTGCCCTCAATCTTTCCCAACATCAAGGTCTTTTCCAATGAGTCAGCTCTTCTCATCAGGTGGCCAAAGTATAGGAGTTTCAGCTGCAACATCAGTCCTTCCAATGAACACCCAGGACTGATCTCCTTTAGGACAGACTGGTTGGATCTCTTTGCAGTCCAAGGGACTCTCAAGA
>NW_011494956.1:1769373-1770674 GCF_000754665.1 Bison bison bison
TAAACAGGGTGACAAAATAAGGCCTTGACATACTCCTTTTTCCATTTGGAACCAGTCTGTTGTTCCATGTGCAGTTCTAACTGTTGCTTCCTGACCTGCATACAGGTTTCTCAAGAGGTCAGGTGCAGTGGCCAAGAGGAGCTACCCTACGTCTGAGGTAAGGAGCAGTGGCTGCGCTTTGCTGGAGCAGCTGTGAAGAGATACCCTACATCAAAGGTAAGAGAAACCCAAGTAAGATGGTTGGCACTGAGAGAATGGCATCAGAGGGCAGACAGACTGAAACCACAATCACAGACAACTAGCCAGTCTGATCACACAGACCACAGCTTTGTCTAACTCAATGAAACTAAGCCATGCAGTGTGGGGTCACCCAAGACCTAACAGAAGCAGAAGATACTAAGAAGAGGTGGCAAGAATACACAGGATAACTGTACAAAAAAGATCTTCATGACCCAGATAACCAAGATGGTGTGATCACTCACCTAGAGCCGGACATCCTGGAATGTGAAGTCAAGTGGGCCTTAGGAAGCATCACTATGAACAAAGTTAGTGGAGGTGTTGGAATTCCAGTTGAGCTATTTCAAATCCTGGAAGATGATGCTGTGAAAGTGCTGCACTCAATATGCCAGCACATTTGGAAAACTCAGCAGTGGCCACAGGACTGGAAAAGGTCAGTTTTCATGCCAATCCCAAAGAAAGGCAATGCCAAAGAATGCTCAAACTACCGCACAATTGCACTCATCTCACACGCTAGTAAAGTGATACTCAAAATTCTTCAAGCTAGGCTTCGGCAATACGAGAACTGTGAACTTCCAGATGTTCAAGCTGGTTTTGGAAAGGCAGAGGAACAAGAGATCAGATTGCCAACATCTGATGGATCATCAAAAAAGCAAGAGAGTTCCAGAAAAGCATCTATTTCTGCTTTATTGACTATGCCAAAGTCTTTGATTGTGTGGATCACAAGAAACTGTGGAAAATTCTTCAAGAGATGGGAATACCAAACCACCTGACCTGCCTCCTAAGAAACCTGTATGCAGGTCAAGAAGCAACAGTTAGAACTGGACATGGAACAACAGACTCGTTTCAAATAGGAAAAGGAGTATGTCAAGGCTGTCTATTGTCACCCTGCTTATTTAACTTATATGCAGAGTACATCATGAGAAACGCTGGGCTGGAAGAAGCACAAGCTGGAATCAAGATTGCCGGGAGAAATATCAATAACTTCAGATATGCAGATGACACTACCCTTGTGGTAGAAAGTGAAGAAGAACTAAAGAGCCTCTTGATGAAAGTGAAAGAGG
>NW_011494956.1:1770799-1776486 GCF_000754665.1 Bison bison bison
CTTCATTTTTCTGGGCTCCAAAATCACTGCAGATGGTGATTGCAGCCATGAAATTAAAAGACACTTACTCCTTGGAAGGAAAGTTATGACCAACCTAGACAGCATATTAAAAAGCAGAGACATTACTTTGTCAACAAAGGTTCATCTAGTCAAGGCTATGGTTTTTCCAGTGGTTATGCATAGATGTGAGAGTTGGACTGTGAAGAAAGCTGAGCACCAAAGAATTGATGCTTTTGAACTGTGGTGTTGGAGAAGACTCCTGAGAGTCCCTTGGACTGTGAGGAGATCCAACCAGTCCATCCTAAAGGAGATCAGTCCTGGATGTTCATGGGAAGGATTGATGTTGCAGCTGAAACTGTAGTACTTTGGCCACCTGATGCGAAGAGCTGACTCATTGGAAAAGACCCTGATGCTGGGAAAGATTGAGGGCAGGAGGAGAAGGGGATGACAGAGGATGCGATGGTTGGATGGAATCACCAACTCAGTGGACATGGGTTTGTGTGGACTCCAGGAGTTGGTGATGGACAGGGAGGCCTGGCGTGCTCCAGTTTATGGGGTCACAAAGAGTTGGACATGACAGAGAGACTGAACTGAACTGAATATGAGAATTTGAGTCTGTTTAGTTATTGTAGAGATTTCTGTGTGTATGTCTCTGTGTGCATGTTTTATCACTTAATAGATCTAGACAGATTGAGGCTGAAATTTCCAAACTACCTTCTGTGAGCTATGGTTCTGATTTTGGTTCATTTTTCTAAGAGTTTGCAGTACTAATTGCAACTCTCTCCCGTGTTTATGCCATTCAGTCTGAGACCTTCAGGATGGTTAACCAAGACCTCAATTTTCAGAGCCTTTGCTACACTGTTTAGGGTCATATTCATGTATGTGTAGTTGAGATTATACACACTTCTATAGGATCACTTTTTTTTTTTTTTTAGGATCACTTTCTTGAATCCCCTTCTCATTGAGTCTCCTTGACACTTTCTGGCTCTCAGAGAGTCCCACCCTTCTCTTCCATCCAAAAAACTAGGGCTTTAGTTTTCCCACTAGACTGTATACTCCCAACAGTACTGTTAGAAAGAATGGTTCCTTTCCCTCAGAGTTCTGGGCCAACCCAACTGCCACTGTCCAACTCTGCCACACTGCCACGGGGTTATGTGGGTCTAGAATGAAAAAAACAGAAACAGTGAATTTTCCCATTGTCTCTGACCCCAGGGGCTCCTTTCTCCAGTGTTCACATCAGAAATAAAGATCTTCTCTTGGAGCATTTTCTGCCTATACCCAGATTGCAATTCTGGCTTTTGTGCTGCTTTTTAGTCCAGGTTGGGAGATATTGGAGGGAAAAAGCAAAAGAAACTCACTCTTATATTGGTCTTACTTTGAGTTCTGGTTTTCTTTCTTATTCTATGTGCTACTTTTTAACTTTTCAGAGTCTTCAAATAGCTGTTCAATGCATCTGTCTAGGTTTTAGTTGTATTCAGTTGGAGAGAGGATGAAGTACCTTTACTTTTATCTCAACTGGTACCTGAACCTTAAATGCATATTGAAAAGATTGTATTAAAATAGATTATTTATTATTTATGTCTATTTCATGTATTTCTTTTCCCCCACATATTTTTAGGTTTCTATTTTCTAAACAATTCTAGACAAATGGCACAATTCTTTTTGAAAAAAAAAAAAAATCCCTCATAGAACAACATTCCTGATCTTGTATTATTATTTAGCCTCATGCTTTCTTTATCTTATCACCAAGAATCAGTTTATCTTATTTCACCCAATTTTAAGGTTATTTTCTCTAGTCCTACTTGTAGCATATCATGTCATTTTCTATATAAGAAGTTGTTAGATCAGTATTTAGAGAAATTTAGAATTTTAGTTGAATTAATCTATTTAAATAAAAATTCTTATAGGTAGATACACATGTTTAAGAAGAACTAGGGGCTTCCTTGGTGGCTCAGTGTTAAAGAATCTGTCTGCCAAGCAGTAGACACAAGTCAGAGCCTTGGGTGGAAAGATCTACTGGAGAAGGAAATGGTAATCCACATGAGTATTCTTGCCTGGGAAACTCATGGATAAAGGAATTTGACAGGCTACAGTCCATGGGGTTGCAAGGAGTTGACTTAGTGACTAAATAACAGCAACAAAGAACAATGGCACAATGAAAGGAAAAAAGGTTTTAATGTCTCCCTCCTATAAAGGAGCAGTCTACATCTCCACCTGTTGGATGTACATATACAGTTCACAGAGTTTGCTGAATCTATGCTTCAAAATAACATACAAGTGCAGAATGCTGACTTTTAGGTAAGCTCTTCTCATTGACTTGATATAGATACTAGATTTGTTTTTCTCTAATCTTATGATGATCATAACTCATTATATATATTTTTCACTGACTGATCACAGGTATACCATATATTTTGTGGTGTTTAATAATAATAAGTCTATAGGCAAGTTCAGGTTTAATCTGCTGAGTGAGCCTAAGAACACTGGAATGAGGGTAGAACTACAGAATATAACCTCAGCATTGAAAGGAACTATATATGCCTGACCTTGTGTGAATTTAAGACACCAAATTGATTTCCAAATAAACTAGTAAATGTAGAGGTAAAGATTTTTCAGAATCTGAAATGAAAAAAAGCAAAAAAGTGTTATGTTTCCCTAAGGTAGATCTCTTTTTATGGTAGACCATATAACAAAGCAATAAAGGAATAGGCAATATTTGCATACCCAGTGGACTGTTTAAATATTACTGTGACTGAGAACAAAAGACTTCAAAATTTCCCTAGCTCTCTTGTTTAAATCTATATGGGAATACAGATTTAGAGCTAAATGGAGCACAATCACACAGGGAGCCTCTGGAGGCTACAAGGACTATGAATATTGATGGGAATTCACTTCTGTGTTGTGCCCTGAACCAATGACAACAGAGTAGTAAACAACTATTTCCTTGGAGATGCAAATAGATTCCATAGGCTGTGAACTGAGACTCTTTCTCACTCAGATCTTATTCAAAGCAGACAGTGTATTTAGAAGGGTACACATATCCTAACAATTAGACTGGGTATGGCAAACCAGAAACAAAGAAACAGAATTAGTTCCAACTCATTATAACTATAAACAAGACTTTTTTTCTCTCTCTCTCACCAAGTAGCCTAGAGATGGCATTATTTTTGCTTCACATTATAGAAATAAACAAATTCATTCTAGAAAAGTTTCTATTGAGTATTTAGCAAGATTTTGCTGATCTGAATTCTACCAATGCTACCCTTTAGAGAAATACAGTATTTTCTAGAAGATTGTTGCTAATGTCACTTTTATTTATGGTGAAAAGATATATTTTCCAATTAGGAAAATTTCTCTCTGGAGTCTCCAAAAGTTTATAAGTGACCTTTCCTAT
Organism: Bison bison bison; assembly: GCF_000754665.1. Lineage (NCBI taxonomy): Eukaryota > Metazoa > Chordata > Mammalia > Artiodactyla > Bovidae > Bison > Bison bison. The sequence goes on from NW_011494956.1 coordinate 1,774,194, forward strand.
GACAAAATTCCATGAGGAGAGAAGGGGAAAGTTAAAAAAAAAATAGAATAGTTGATGAAAACTCTGAAAATGGTATTCGGAAGAGAAAAATAGAAACCTTTCTTTTAGAGGAGAAAAGCAGCAAACGACATTGGATGGAAATTTGGAGAAAGAAAAATATACTCTTCTAAAGAAAAAATATACTCAATGTGAACAAGGTATTAGTTACTCAGTTGTGTCCAACACTTTGCAATCCCATGAACTGCAGCCTGCAAGGCTCCTCTGTCCATGAAACTCCCCAGGCAAGAATACTGGTGTGGGTTGCTCTTTCATCCTTCATGAGATCTTCCTGATTAAACCCAGGATTAAACCCTCATCTTTGCCTTGCAGGCAGATTCTTTACCATCTGAGCCACCTGAGAAGTTCTCACTGTGAACAAACCATCAGAAATGATGGGGTTGAATAGTAAAATTTAGCATGATGTCCAAAAATAATTACTTTAAAGCTTTAGCTTAAATAATAGTACTTTTTTTAAAAAGCAGGTTACTTTAGATTATTTACAAAACAGACAAAAGAAATAAATTTCTGTACTGCTTTATTATTATAGGGAAAAACAGTCTCAAGATCTATTTGGGGAAAACTGGATTTTCTGAGAATGCACCACATATTATTCTTTGTGTTTATAGGAGTTAAGTTGAGCTGTAAATACAGAGACAAACCAACAGTATGTCTACATACCAAGTGCTAAAGTACCACTTCTGTATGAGTGCTTAGATATCACTGGGAATGCCAATAGGATGGGGAAAAGAATGTATTTTGCTTCCTCTTAGGAAGACCATTGTATTCTATGAGAAGGGTTTCATTGATACGTCCTCAGGGTGGGTAGCTAGATCGCAATGAATATGCTCAAACAATAATAGATGACTAGCAAATTACCAGCTTCCCTAGTGGCTCAAAGGTTAAAAAGTCTCCTGCCAATCCAGGAGAGAAAAGAAACATGGGTTCAGTCCTGGGGTTGGGAAGATCCCCTGGAGGAGGACATGGCAGGCCACTCCAGTATTCTTGCCTGGAGAATGCCATGGACAGAAGAGCCTGGTGTGCTATAGTAGATAGGGTTGCAAAGCAACCTATGAAGCAACTGAGCATGCGTGCACCCACAGCAAATTTCCATCTGAGGAATATTTTTAAATTGTAGGGCTCTCGTGTTCAACAGTGGAAGGTTTGCCAAAGAGGAGGGTGACAGAAGAGCAAGAGTGAGATGAGCTCCAACAGCAGCCCTCCTTGGTTCCACCTGACTTGACACGCTCAGTCGCCTCTCTAAGTAAATATTTCCAATATTTACACAACATCTGTTAAAAGAGGAACCAAATTGTTAGCCTACATGATTTAGTCTAGATCTGCTTATATATCGTGCTCATGATTGCCATAGATGTGCGGAATGCTGCTTTTTTTTTTGTTTGAGGATATTTCTGCTAACAGGAAGTAAGAAAATTCAAACTTTTCTTTACCCACGCGTTTGAGAATTAGAAACTAGATTCTACAGATTCTGTTGGGGTCTATCAATTTTGTCAACTTTTCTTGAGACATTTCTCAGTACCTTTGAGCCACAACCTGGGTTGTTTCAGCTGCCCTGACTTTCCTCACTCCTAAGCTTCTAGTAGACCTACCGTGCAGAGCTCTTCTCAGACATGCACAGACTCTCACATCTCACATTCTCAGTGCCCTTCCAAGATGCAGCCGGAGAGCGGAGGGTGTAGGTCAGTTCTTTTATCTTGACACGCTTGCAGCAAGTTGACCCAATTATGGTCCTATTTCCTCCCGCGATCATTAAAGATGTAAGACCCTTAGATCATCCATTTTCTCTTTAGCTTTCTCAACCCACCACTGTTCTCCCTGGTCAACTCCCCAAATTTCAAATGTGCTCTCTGAGAAACTTCTGTCCTTTGATTATTAGGTTCCCATTCATCCTCAATCACCTCACTGATCCTTCCCAACAATGTCTCTTAAGTGAGCACTGGCTCTTCCTAGAGGGAATCATCTTCCTGGCAGCTTTCACCAGCAGAAGGAAGCTTGTCATTCTTCCAAGCCCTACTTAAATTCTAGTCTGGGTTTTGGGTCCATGGTCAGAGGCTGCCGGCTGTCTGTAGTTATTCATTCTCCTTTCTTCTGCAATAACAGAATGCCCATTTTTTAGTTGAGCCATAGTCACCCAGAGTTAAGGATATTTCCCCAAATCTTTTACAATTGACTGGCATGGGACTGAGTTCTGATAAGTGAGATATCAGCTGAGATAGCATACGCAACTTCCTCAAAT
>NW_011494956.1:1776586-1787573 GCF_000754665.1 Bison bison bison
CCCCTTCTCCTTCCTGCTCCCTATAAACTGGATTGTGGAGCTAAAACAGCTATGATTTGAGGAATGAAGATCACAAATTAGTATATCACACTAATAGCTATTGCCATGCACAGAGCATAAACAATATGATCAATTGAAATGTTTTTACATTAAAATACACAATTTTTATTATTGAAGAAAAAGAGTTCAGCTCCAGCCAACTGTATAATCCAGGAAACTGCTCTTTTATACTGCCCATATGTTCATTTATCTTCAGGTTTAGAAATAGGTTTCAATAAATACAAAAGAAATTAACACTAAGAGGCCAACCACAACGTGTCTGCATGTTCTAAATGATCTAACCATCCCCAGAATGTGACCACTATATTACACTGACATGATTGAAGACCTCTGGATCACTTTTGTGTCAGTAGCTTAATTATGCTCTATAGTTGAAAAAAATGATAAAAAATAAAGTTTTGAGAAAAGGAAAGCCAAGAACTGGGGAGATTCGATATTTCATAGGTGCCTCTTGGCCAGAGACAGTGCAATTGTGTGTCTGACATGGAAAATTCCATCACAATAGGATTGGGCTTGATAGGAATAGTGACGGATGTCTGTCATGTCCGTGTGTGATTTCTATCTTTGTATGGCTTTAATCATCAATGAAGCATTTATAAAGGCAGAGCATAGGTAGTACGCTAGCATGTGAGAGCTCACTCCTGGTAAGAAAATATAATGAAGCCAGTCTGTTTATTGTTATGGAAACACCCATGAATCCCTGTCACTTCTATTGTCCTGTCTAGGTTTTCTTGTGTTTATAAAGATATCTTGAGATATTATCACGTTTTTTAACTAAAGTTCAATTATATTTCTTTTGGTTATCTCCAGTGTTTGGCTTCCTTTAGTGAATATGCAATTTCCCGAAATGCTCACAGCCTTGTATTCAACACTTTACTCTAAATTATACTGGAAATCAATGTCTAAATTGTGGTTTGGTAGTTTCTGGAATCTATCTTTCATCTCATGTCTTAAAATTGGAGTTTTCCTTTATTCTATTGTTCTGGAACTTGTCATATTTGTCACAATTCAATAATTACTAACAGGTAGTTCCATGATCATATATGTAGATTTTGTGTCCTAGAGTGTAACTGATTAGATTCCAGGATCTTAAAGTCATTTAAAACAGTTTGGTGCTTTTGTATTATTTTGATTTTTTGTTTGCTTGTTTGTTTACCAAATATTTATGCAAGCCTGAAGTGTTTTGGTTCAGAGTTGGGATCAGGGCTATAACAACTAGATACAGATTTTGCTTGCTAAGAATTTGTGTCATAATAATAATAGTTAAAGGAATTGAGCATTGCAAGACTACTTATCAGATGTTTGACTCCTGAATATCCCATTTTTCCTCTTGGTGTCATGGGGATGATTCCATTGATTTCATAGAAGAGTCCACAGAACAGAGAGCTCCAAGGAGTATTGAAGACCTCACAACTCATAAGCAGAAGTGTTAGTATTTAAATCTAAAGTTTGTGTTCACATCAGAGTATAACTCTAGCTCATTAGCCTTTACTTAATTTGAAATTTTCTCTTATTAACCCAACTGACAGTGCCAGTTTGGATTTTAAAGTCATTCTTAACAGAAAAACTAGAAACAAAGTTGCATTCAGAAGTCATGCTTACTTTCTGTCATACATGGGTCTATCCTAATTCCATCAGTGGACTTATATGACTATGCTATACTAATAGAAATATAATATTACATTGCCTTTTTCAATCCCGGGGAATGTTCTTTCCTCCTCCTTTTTCTAGCATTAAGCATACTTGTAAATAACCTTTACTTTTTTCTTTTTTTTAATCCAAAGACTATTCACAGTGATCTTTTCTTTCTATATATTTCAACATCTCTATCATGAATTTATGGGTTTCCCCCCTTTTCAATGTGTTCCTTCTACTTATCCACATTTCCTTTACCTGAAATCATCAAAAATATCTCTGGGTACCTGTATTTTAAAAGACATTATGCTAGGTGAAATAAACTAGGCACAGAAAGGAAAACACTACATAATCTCACTAATATATGGAATGTAAAAAGTCAAATACATAGAGATAAAAAGTAGAATGATGGTTAAGAAGGTAGGGGAAATGGAGTGATATTGGTCAAAGGGTACAAAGTTGCAGTCATGTAGGATGAATAAATCTAAAGATTTCATGTATAGCATGATGACTATAGTTAATAGCAATGTATTGAATACTAGAAATTTGCTGAGAGTAGATTTCAAGTGCTTTCCTCACATATGTTAATTAGCTAGACTGTATGATCATTTCACTATGTGTATCAAATCATTTGTATGCCTTAAATATATATAATTTTTATTTTAAAATTAATTTAAAATAATGCCTTCTTCTCCTGTGGTTTATCCTTATTAGGATCATAGACCGTTATTACCTTTCCTCTTTAACTGAAATATCTTGTCTCTGAGTATATTTGATAACAACAATAAGCCTTCTCATCCCCTACATTTCTGGATATCAATTTTTCTAAAGTCTAAGTTGCGTGGGTGCATGGGGAACTAGATGGGGAAACAGTGGAAACAATGTCAGACTTTATTTTGGGGGGCTCCAAAATCAATGCAGATGGTGATTGCAGCCATGAAATTAAAAGACACTTACTCCTTGGAAGGAAAGTTATGACCAACCTGGATAGCATATTAAAAAGCAGAGATATTACTTTGCCAACAAAGGTCCGTCTAGTCAAGGCTATGGTTTTTTCAGTGGTCATGTATGGATGTGAGAGTTGGTCTGTGAAGAAAGCTGAGAGCCGAAGAACTGACGCTTTTGAAGTGTGGTGTTGGAAAAGACTCTTGAGAGTCCCTCGGACTGCAAGGAGATCCAACCAGTCCATCCTAAAGGAGACCAGTCCTGGGTGTTCATTGGAAGGACTGATGTTGAAGCTGAAACTCCAATACTTTGGTCACCTCTTGTGAAGAGTTGACTCATTGGAAAAGACTCTGATGCTGGGAGGGATTGGGGGCAGGAGGAGAAGGGGACAACAGAGGATGAGATGGCTGGATGGCATTACTGACTCGATGGACATGAGTCTGAGTGAACTCCGGGAGTTGGTGATGGACAGGGAGGCCTGGCGTGCTGCGATTCATGGGGTCGCAAAGAGTCGGACATGACTGAGTGACTGAACTGAACAGAACTGAACTGAAGATGCATGGGAGACCAGATCTAGGGTTCTCTTCTTGGCTAAAGTGACAAGATGATTTGTAAGCTTCCTGCCACTTAAATTCATCAATAAATTGTTTTTGATAATTACTAAATCTATAGCAGATATAACCTTTGTTACTTCCACTGCCTCATTAGACATGAAAAGTCAGCAAGATAATAACATTTGCTTTGCCTGATTAATATAAGATTTCTAGTCAAATCTAAAGAGATGTAATTGCCTAACTCTCGGTAGGCATCTTTGCTAATAAAAAAAGCAATGTGTATTAGAAAACATATTTCATTTGTTCAGTCTGCTCTATGGTCAGTAGCAGCCAAAACTCTTCTTGATGAAATAGGCATTGTTCTTCATTTAGAGTCAGGCCACCAGTGTTCAAGTCTTGTTATTGGTTCCTCTTAGTAGCATCATCATCTTTCAGAAGGAACTGAGCTTCTCTTCATTTTCTACCTTCTGTAAAGTGGGATGAAGGGGGATAATGTGAAAGAGGTACTTTTAAGATATTATAGCATTAGTGTAATAAAATACTAACAGAATCTCTTGTGTTTTCACAACCTTTACTTCCTTTACCTAAATGAATATTTACAAAGTTAAAATGAATGAACCTTAAGTGGTTATTTGTTGCTTGTTTGGCTCCATGCTGAACATTAACTTTAATGAATAATCCAAAACTTTATCTTGTTTTTACCAAAAGTCACAGTCAAGATATGTTGGTGTGTATTTTATTTTTTACAATTTGATACAGTATTTTACTAATTGAATGATTACTTAAATGCTTTCCTGGTATTATTAGAGTAATTGTCATGAAAAATCTATTCCCTTAGGACTCAATCACATATAGACCACGTTTTTCATTAAAATTCTTTCAAATATTTATATAAAAGAGGATAATTTATAATCTGTATATCTTGTCATCACAATAATCTCTGTTTGAATTTTGGCTTTGAAAAATACTTGTTGTGTGATCTTAGGCAAGAAGTAATTTTAATTCTCTGTATGTGTACATACTCAGTTGCTGAATTATGTCTGACTCTTTGTGACTCTATGTTCTGTAGCCCACCAGGCTCCTCCGTCCATGGGATTCCCAGGCAAGAATCTGGAGTGGGTTGCCATTTCTTACTCCAGGGGATTCTGACCCAGCGATCAAATCCACATCTCTTGCATCTCCTCCCTTGGCAGGTGAATTCTTTACCACTGAGCCACATAGGAAGCCCAATTTTAATTCTCTGAAGCTCAGTTAATTAATCTAAAAAATAGTGATAAAAGTATTTACTTGATGTGAATTATAAATGAGAGATATTGTGCATGAAAATTATTTTATCTGATGTTAATTTAATGCACTTATTGTACATCTGATGCAAAGAACCAACTCATTGGAAAAGACCCTGATTCTGGGAAAAATTGAAGGCAGGAGGAGAAGAGGACAACAGAGGATGAGATGGTTGGATGGCATCACTGACTTGATGAACATGAGTTTGAGCAAGCTTTGGGAGTTAGTGATGGACAGGGAAGCCTGGTGTGCTGCAGTCCATGGGGTTGCAAAGAGTTGGACATGACTGAGTGACTGAACTGAACTGATTATTAAAAATCATGTCACTGTACATCATTATAGAATTGGGAGTCCATCTTAAGGTATATGACTGTGCACAACTCCAGGGAGTGTCATATTCATAGCCTTCTATGTACATGGCATACCCTGTAGTTAGTTGTTCAAAGACTTGGCTTTGAACCCAAGTCAATTACTTTCCGGTCTCCAGATTCCACTAATAACAAACATAGAAGCTGGCACTGTTCTAAATGATGGGAAAACAAAAACAAATGTGGTACCATCCCTTTTCTAATGCTGTGTATAATTTAATAAAAATTTTAGATAGGAAATTATGCTAGAGAAAAACAGAAGCAAGGCCCTTTGCTTTCACAGACAGTTCCTTGGTGAACATTGGGAAAAGATTCCTTCTCAGGGTAGAGATGTTAGAGAAAGCTGTGCCTTATAGGATGGGATGCCAGGTAGTTCAAGCTTGATGCCACACCCATGACTTGGAGAGCTAAACTTGGGCCAAAAATCACATTTCCTTACCAAGGTACCTCTGTGTACAGTACAACCTGCACCACTGTCCTTAGAGACCCTGAATTGAAGGTTATAATGTTACCTTTGGATCTGCTATCATGGAAGATCGTGTGGTATGAACTAGTGAAACCTCAAAATTTTGTGTTATGTGTATAAAGCCAAGTGACCATGTCTTGGATCATTGTTACATTCAGTGAAAATGAATCTAGCATTTATAACAGTTGAACAGAAATTTAAATTTTTACTGTACTATTTAGAGAAAGTGCCAAAAGAAATTGCATTGATTCAAAAGAATCCATATAACAGAACTCCTTAATTGTGTGTGTGTGTGTGTGTGTGTGTCTATTTCAACATTTCATACCTACGGATGGGTGGAGGTGGAAGAAATGGTTCTTCCTGTCCCAGTGATTTAAGTCATCAGATTTTTGTAGGAATTGGCTTTATTTATATGTAAAATGAAGATGAGGAACGTTCTAATACACTGTGATTTTTAAGAATAGAAATTCTCATTTGCAGATATCATTGAAGTCTATAGAGTTGATGAGTTAAGCTGGTATTTTTCTTCTTTCCCAGTACTTGATAAAGTTAGTAGTCTTGTATTATAAATGATTTTTCTCCCCAAAGTCTTGTAAAATATGCTACAAACTAAAGTTAAGGTTGACAAACTGCTATACTTCCTTTTCTCTCCTAACCCTAAAAGCCCATGAAAAATATATACACTTTAGGATAGGGAACAGGTAATTAATGGTTGCCTATAATTCTGAAGCTGAGCATGTTCAATCTGGGTAATTACACCAAATCAGGCAGAAACACTACTATCAGCTGTTAAATGCTATTGTACCACTAGGCTTTTTACCTTTGTTTTTCCACTTGAGATGAGACATGACACCTTAACTGAATATATCCTCAAGCTGATGAGAAATTTTTAAACATACGTTAAGTACTTTCTCCCTACTGAGTACTCAAGAACAGTTCTAAAAGTCTACAGATAATGATGTATCTTACCTGATCTTTCTAAAGTCGCTTCTGGAGAGGCACTAAATATCTATTTATAATTCATGTTTTAAGCATTTAAAATAGTCTTTTCACATCAACGTTTATTTGTATTCACTCACTTTTTTGTATTCACTTCCTTTATTTGTATGCACTCACTGCTCTCAGTAAGATCAGTCTGAAAACCAGATTGAAAAGCACATCATCCTAGAAATCATAAATTCATGAGGAGTCATTTTACCCACCATCCTAGTTTACACACGAGGACAGTGAAACTAATACAGTTTAGTACTCCATCAAACTCAGTTGTGATCTATCAAGAACTAATACCTAATTCCCAGTGTGTTTTTCAACTTTAAAATTCTCTCAGGAGTTTCAGGGTGCAGAGCTCAAGCTGATGTCAGCCCTTTCATAGAGTTGAGGCAGTGAGCACAATTCAAACTAGATTTTATAAACTAAGTTTAAGTCTATCACTTAAGCTTCACTGTTATTCAACAATCACAGTAATTTGAAAGTATGTGAAGCAGTAGTTGGGTTGGTCTAGCCAGACTGAGAAAGAGAGAGAAATAGCAACATAAAGATTTGTATGTATATGTTCATAGAATATAAATATTTTATAGATAAATATACATATATTGGGGGCGGGGCTTCCAAGATGGTGCTAGTGGTAAAGAACCCACCTACCAATGCAGGAGATATAAGAGAGACACAGGTTTGATCCCTGGGTTGAGAAGACCCCCCTAGAGGAGGGCATGGCAACCCACTCCAGTATTCTTGCCTGGAGAATCCCATGGACAGAAGAGTCTGATAGGCTGCAGTCCATACAATCGCAAACAGTTGGACAAGCAGGCACATATGCGTGTGTGTGTGTGTGTGTGTATATATATATATATATATATATTTATATATGTTCCAAAAATGCTCTTTAACTAAGACAGGCATTCTCCCTCCTTATGTTTGAATGTCAATGTAGATGTACAAGAGATAGAACTCAGGAGAGGCAGTGCAAGCTACTCTTCCAATTATTCTTTCCTTATTTAAGAACCTTTATTTTCAAAAAAGTTTTAGCCAATGTTTGATAAGTTCTTTCTTCAAGGCTCCTAATGCAAAAGATTTGTAAATAATTATGTAGATCAATAGAATACAGCATAAAATAATGTCTTTGTTATTTCATTCATCAGTTTTTATTCTTCAAAAAAAGTAAAGGACTGGCTTGTGGAAAGCAGAGGAAGAAGTTAAGGATGAGTTGCAGAACCATCTAGGGTATTGCAGACACAACACTGGTTTGGAAAAAAATTGTTGTTTCAGAGTTTGTACCTATTTAACTTGAGTGATGTTGAAACACCCAGTTGAAATAGACAAATAGGCAGGGAGAGATCTGGCTCAAAATCTCATGAATTCTAGTCAGTCATTTAGACTGTGCAAGTTTCCCAAGGGAACAGTTAAGCAAAAGAAGGACAAAGGGTCATGAACTAAACCTTAGAGGGTTCTCATCTTTAAAAATGAGATTTAAAAATGGAGAAATCAGAGAAGAGAAACCAAAACAAGCAGCAGAGGAGTTGATAAGAAAGATAAAAATAAAGGGAATTCTATACTTCAAAAGCCAGTGAGAAAAAGTAGTTTCAGAGAGGCTATCTTTCAGTGAGCATGAAATACTAACAATGAGGTGAGTTGCAGTGGAGCCAATTCACCCAGGGTGTCTGAAAGTCACTTGGACCTCCATGATGTGTCTCTCCTGCCTGTTCGTGACACTTGATATTGTGACCTGCTCTCTGGTCTGAGACCCAAACTTCTAGAGTCAGTCAGAGTTGAAATAAAAGATCACAAATATGTTCTTAAAAGCAGTTACCCTGCATGGCTAGAGATAATTATTTCAGAATAAATATTAGAATCTAATTATAGAATATATAGATGTTTTATTTTTGATACTTAATCTTCCTCTTGACTCATCATTTTCTTAATTGATATGCTGACTTGCCAGTCTGATTTCTTCTTTCATGGTCTGCTAATGCAGTGCTATGAAGATTGTGTGTGGATTTTCCTGTTAGATTTTCAGGGGTAGCTGGGGCATCATTCCCTTTAAACTTATTTTATGGGTAAGAAGCAGATACAAAATATGTGTAGTGCTTTGCCAAAAACCACAGCTAACTTTCTTCAAAGACTGGTATAATGTTTCAGGTTGGATTATGAGTTAACTGTGATTTCTCTTTTTTTAAATGCATATATGTACTATATAAAGGATAGAGACATTTTACTATAGTTAGTAATAGCTAGATTTCAACTTTACTATTACTGTTTTACCTTAGATATGTCACTGCACCTTATTTGCATCTCATTTTTCTCATGTATAAAATAAGTATCAGTTCAGTTCAATTCAATTCAGTCACTCAGTCATGTCCAACTCTTTGCGACCCCATGAATCACAGCATGCCAGGCCTTCCTGTCCATCACCAACTCCTGGAGTTCACTCAGACTCATGTGCATCGAGTCTGTGATGCTATCCAGCCATCTCATCCTCTGTCGTCCCCTTCTCCTCCTGCCCCCAATCCCTCGCAGCATCAGAGTCTTTTCCAATGAGTCAACTCTTCGCATGAGGTGGCCAAAGTACTGGAGTTTCAGCTTTAGCATCAGTCCTTCCAATAAACACCCAGGACTGATCTCCTTTAGGATGCACTCGTTGGATCTCCTTGCAATGCAAGGGATTCTCAAGAGTCTTCTCCAGCACCACAGTTCAAAAGCATCAATTCTTCGGCACTCAGCTTTCTTCACAGTCCAACTCTCACATCCATACATGACCACAGGAAAAACCATAGCCTTGACTAGATGAACCTTTGTTGGCAAAATAATGTCTCTGCTTTTGAATATGCTATCTAGGTTGGTCATACTTTCCTTTCAAGGAGTAAGTGTCTTTTAATTTCATGGCTGCAGTCACCATCTGCAGTGATTTTGGAGCCCCAAAAAATAAAGTCTGACACTGTTTCCACTGTTTCCTCATCTATTTCCCATGAAGTGGTGTGACTGGATGCCATGATCTTCGTTTTCTGAATGTTGAGCTTTAAGCCAACTTTTTCACTCTCCACTTTCACTTTCATCAAGAGGCTTTTGAGTTCCTCTTCACTTTCTGCCATAAGGGTGGTGTCATCTGCATATCTGAAGTTATTGATATTTCTCCTGGCAATCTTGATTCCAGCTTGTGTTTTTTCCAGTCCAGCATTTCTCATGATGTACTCTGCATATAAGTTAAATAAGCAGGGTGACAATAGACAGCCTTGATGTAATCCTTTTCCTATTTGGAACCAGTCTGTTTTTCCATGTGCAGTTATGATACCATTTTAATCACAGGAAATGAAGAGGAACTAAAGAGCCTTTTGATAAGGATAAAAGACAAGAGTGAAAAAAACTGGCTTAAAACTCAGCGTTCAAAAACCAAGATCATGGCATCCAGGCTTCCCTGGTGGCTCATCTGTTAAAGAATCCACCTGCAATGTGGGAAATCTTGGTTCAGTGCCTGGGTTGGAAAGAACCCCTGGAGAAGGAAATGGCTACCCACTCCAGAATTCTAGCCTGGAGAATTCCATGGACTGTATAGTCCATGGGGTCACAAAGAGTCGGACATGACTGAGAGACTTTCACTTTCACTTTTATGACATCTAGCCCCATCACTTCATTGCAAATAGAAGGGGAAAAAGTGGAAACAGTGACAGATTTTATTTTCTTGGGCTCCCAAATCACTGTAGATGGTGAATGCAGCCATGAAATTGAAAGAGGCTTGCTCCTTGGAAAAAAAGCTATGACAAACCTAGACAGCATATTAAAAAGTAAAGGCATTACTTTCCCAACAAAGGAATGTATAGTCAGTGTTATGGTTTTTCCAGTAGTTATGTATGGATGTGAGAGTTGGACCATAAAGAAGGTTGAGCACTGAAGAATTGATGCTTTCCAAATGTGGTGCTGAAGAAGACTCTTGAGAGTCCCTTGGACAGCAAGAAGATCAAATCAGTCAGTCCTAAAGGAAATCAACCCTGACTATTCATTGGAAGGACTGATATTGAAGCTGAAACTCCAATACTTTGGCACCTGATACAAAGAGCCAACGTATTGGAAAAGACCCTGATGCTGGGAAAGATTGAAGGCAAAAGCAGAAGAGGGTGGCAGAGGATGAGTTGGTTAGATAGCATCACCAACTCAGTGGACATGAATTTGAGCAAACTCCAGGGGATAGTGGAGGACTAGGAAGCCTGACAGAGAAGGCAATGGCACCCCACTCCAGTACTCTTGCCTGGAAAATCCCATGGATAGCGGAGCCTGGTGGGCTGCAGTCCATGGGATTGCTGAGTCAGACATGACTGAGCAACTTCACTTTCATGTTTCACTTTCATGATTTGGAGAAGGAAATGGCAACCCACTCCAGTGTTCTTGCCTGGAGAATCCCAGGGATGGCGAAGGTTGGTGGGCTGCCGTCTATGGGGTTGCACAGAGTTGGTCACGACTGAAGCGACTTAGCAGCAGCAGCAGCAGCAGATCTCAACTTTACTATTACTATTTTACGTTAGATATGTCACTGCACCTTATTTGCACCTCATTTTTCTCATGTATAAAATAAGTATCAATTCAGTTCAATTCAATTCAGTCTCTCAGTCATGTCCGAATCTTTGCGACCCCATGAATTGCAGCATGCCAGGCCTTCCTGTCCATCACCAACTCCTGGAGTTCACTCA
>NW_011494956.1:1787826-1801071 GCF_000754665.1 Bison bison bison
TAACAATCCTGATTCCAGCTTGTGTTTCTTCCAGCCCAGCGTTTCTCATGATGTACTCTGCATAAAAGTTAAATAAGCAGGGTGACAATATACAGACTTGACGTACTCCTTTTCCTATGGAACCAGTCTGTTCTTCCATGTACAGTTCTAACTGTTGTTTCGTGACCTGCATATAGGTTTCTCAAGAGGCAGGTCAGGTGGTCTGGTATTCCCATCTATTTTAGAATTTTCCACAGTTTATTGTGATCCACACAGTCAAAGGCTTTGGCATAGACAATAAAGCAGAAATAGATGTTTTTTTTGGAACTCTCTTGCTTTTTCCATAATCCAGTGGATGTTAGCAATTTAATCTCTGGTTCCTCTGCCTTTTCTAAATCCAGCTTGAACACCTGGAAGTTCATTGTTCACGTATTGCTGAAGCCTGGCTTGGAGAATTGTAAGCATTACTTTACTAGCGTGAGAGATGAGTGCAATTGTGTGGTAGTTAGAGCATTCTTTGGCATTGCCTTTCTTTGGGATTGCAATGAGAACTGACCTTTTCCAGTCCTGTGGCCACTGCTGAGTTTTCCAAATTTGCTGGCATATTGAGTGCAGCACTTTTACAGCATCATCTTTCAGGATTTGAAATAGCTCAACTGGAATGCCATCACCTCCACTAGCTTTGTTTATAGTGATGCTTTCTAAGGCCCACTTGACTTCACATTCCAGGATGTCTGGCTCTAAGTGAGTGATCACACCATCTTGATTATCTGGGTCATGAAGATATTTTTGAACAGTTCTTCTGTGTATTCTTGTCACCTCTTCTTAATATCTTATGCTTCTGTTAGGTCCATAGCATTTCTGTCCTTTATCCAGCCCACCTTTGCATGAAATGTTCCCTTGGTATCTCTAATTTTCTTGAAGAAATCTCTAGTCGTTCCTATTCTGTTGTTTTCCTCTATTTCTTTATAATAATACCTTTTTCATAGGGTTCTTGTCAAGATTAAACAAATAAATACACATTAACTCATAGAACAATATCAACAACCTCAGATATGCAGATGATACCATTTTAATCACAGAAAATGAAGAGGAACTAAAGAGCCTTTTGATGAGGATGAAAGACAAGAGTGAAAAAAACTGGCTTAAAACTCAGCATTCAAAAAACCAAAATCATGGCATCCAGGCTTCCCTGGTTGCTTATCTGTTAAAGAATCCACCTGCAATGCGGGAAACCTGGGTTCAGTCCCTGGGTTGGAAAGAACCCCTGGAGAAGGGAGTGGCTACCCACTCCAGAATTCTAGCCTGGAGAATTCCATGGTGTCACAAAGAGTCGGACATGACTGAGAGACTTTCACTTTCACTTTTATGGCATCTAGCCCCATCACTTCATTGCAAATAGAAGGGGAAAAAGTGGAAACAGTGACAGATTTTATTTTCTTGGGTTCCCAAATCACTGCAGATGGTGAATGCAGCCATGAAATTGAAAGAGGCTTGCTCCTTGGAAAAAAAGCTATGACAAACCTAGACAGCATATCAAAAAGTAAAGGCATTACTTTCCCAACAAAGGAATGTATAGTCAGTGTTATGGTTTTTCCAGTAGTTATGTATGGATGTGAGAGTTGGACCATAAAGAAGGTTGAGCACTGAAGAATTGATGCTTTCCAAATGTGGTGCTGAAGAAGACTCTTGAGAGTCCCTTGGACAGCAAGAAGATCAAATCAGTCAGTCCTAAAGGAAATCAACCCTGACTATTCATTGGAAGGACTGATGCTGAAGCTGACGCTCCAATACTTTGGCACCTGATACAAAGAGCCAACGTATTGGAAAAGACCCTGATGCTGGGAAAGATTAAAGGCAAAAGCAGAAGAGGGTGACAGAGGATGAGTTGGTTAGATAGCATCACCAACACAATGGACATGAATTTGAGCAAACTCCAGGAAAAGAGGCAATGGCACCCCACTCCAGTACTCTTGCCTGGAAAATCCCATTGACGGAGGAGCCTGATGGGCTGCAGTCCATGGGGTTGCTAAGAGTCGGACATGACTGAGTGACTTCACTTTCACGTTTCACTTTCATGCATTGGAGAAGGAAATGGCAACCCACTCCAGTGTTCTTGCCTGGAGAATCCCAGGGACGGGGGAGCCTGGTGGGCTGCCATCTATGGGGTCGCACAAAGTCGGACATGACTGAAGTGACTTAGCATCAGCAACAGCAGCAGGAAGCCTGGTTTGCTGCAGTCCATGAGGTTGCAAAGACTGGGACATGACTTAGTGACTAAACAACAGCACAAGAACAGTTTCTGCAAGAAGCAAGCAGTCAATATATGTTAGCTGTTTTGTTGTTGTTGTCTTTATTATGTTATTATTCCTTGGTATCTACAAAACAAACATTAAGCATCTTCTAAAGGAATTTGTACCATTGTGTACAGTTAATTTAATAAAATTAAAATTAAACTTGTTCCTGAGAAGATGGTGGCCTTAGAAGATTTTTTTACTTTGGTTTTAACACTTCTGTTTATTATCTGGGTACAATTGGGCAAGTTATTTAAACTTTCTGAACTTCAGCTTCTTCTTTTGTAAAAGAGGGCAAGACTGATTTCTCTTTCATGGAGTTACCATGAAGATCAAATAACTGAGGCATATGAAAGAACTGTCAAAATTATAAAGTGCTGTATACATGCAAGACACTATTTGTGTATTTGTTTTTTGACCCCTCATGGAGCACTAAATTCAATGGAACCCTGTCCCACAAAATTATTGCTGCATAGATTATGGAAGCAGGTTGTATAACATCATTTATTTTCTCTTATTCACATATAATGACTTCCTTCTTTTTTCTTCCTCCTTCTCTTTCCCTTCCCCTCTCCACTCTCTTCTTTCCTTCTTTCTTTTCTTCACCAATTATTATTGAATACTACTATGTGCCTGGCCCTATATACTCTATATTACAAATAATAAAATCAGCTTTTCCCTTAAGGCATCTCATTGTCTAATATAAGAAACAAACATACAAAAATTATTAAATTATGACAATAAATATATGAACTAGATAGGGAGGTTTAGTCAGGAGTCCCCAACTTCTGGGGTCTGATGATCTGAGGTGGAGCTGAGGAGATAATAATAGAAATAAAGTGCGCAATAAAAGTTATGTGCTTGAATCATCCTGAAACCAGTCCCCTTCACCCCCCACCTTGGTCCATGGAAAATCTGTCTTCCACAAAACCAGTCCCTGGTGCCAAACAAGTTGGGGACCACTGAATTTAGTTATGCAACTATTGTATTAGGAATTTGGAAATGTGTCTTCATCTAATTTTTAAACTAAAGTTGAATATCAAACATGGAGTCATGAGTACCTTGGCAGAACATTTGTCATATACATTGAGTGTGTAAGATTTGTATATTAGCTAGGTAATTTGCAAAATATATACATTAAAAATATTTATGTGAGAGAAGTTTGATGAGGAGTCTAATAATAAGTTCATAAAAGGACTGAAATTTTAATACCAACAGGTGTTCTACATATTCTATCACTGCTACTAATAATGATATTAATTATTTAATATTAATATTAAATATTGTTATTAAAATATGACTATTCATTATGAACAAAGAAAGGCAGTCTCTAAAATATGCATTTATTTTTAGCAATATCAGAGTATAAAATTACTTCTCTTCATCTTTGAATCCAACTTAAATAACCCGCAATGATGAAAAAGTTCTGATCAATATTTGAAATATTGTCTCTTACTGACAAGTAACAGAATTTTAAAGCTCATGTAAGTGTGGAAAAATACTGAAATAAAAGATATAGTTTTAGCCCTTTGTCAACTTGTAATTCAATTAAAAAGAAGCAAAAATTATATTCCTATATAACCTTATTTATTTGTACTGATACATGAACACAGGCAAGGAATTGCCAGATCAACTGAGGTAATTATAGTTGGGTGACTTCGTCTGAGGAGGGCTGCAAAAGGAATTCCAGAAAAGATCCCAGTGAATCTCTCATCCTTCCTTGTGCATTCTATTCTCCCACTTATTATTTCTTTGGTTATTTGTGGTAATTGGGTCATATCATAACCTTTTCCCCCTTCTTATCTGCGTCATCATTGAACATCTTCCTCTGTGCCCTCGGCCTTTTCATCCACCCATTTGTCTAACTGCTCCATGTGCCTCCTGCCGGGTCTCATTTCAGTAGGCTCCTGGCTCAGCTTTGCTGCCACCCACCTCTTCCTTTTATGCTCCAATGCACAATGAGCTCAAAATGGCATCAAACTGATCTCCCTTTCCTTGAAGGATCACAACACCGTCGCTGCAAAATACAGGAAGTTTCGAAGTTGACTCAGCTTCCTTGTCTCTCTGTCTGCTAGTTAAATGCCATTTTAAAGAGGGATTCAAATTACTTAATTCAGATTGTATCAAATGGAGTGATTCTTCCTTTTGTGGAACTTGAAAACTTACTTTCAATTCAGTTATATTCACAGTAACTTATTAATGGTATTTATTTAAATCTTATTTTCATATGTAAGCCTATGACAAATTTGAAAAATAAATATTGCTATATACAGTGAAAACATTACAGCAAATAGGTAGTCAAAATTACATCTAAAACTTTTAAAGATACATCTTTCTCTACAAAGTCCTAAACCTAACAGAATAGATATTAATTTATTGGTTATTATATTTAACCATATGTAAAGTTTCCATGGCTAATTATTGGGCAAACTCCAGGCGATAGTGAAGAATAGGGAGACCTGGCAGTCTATGGGGTCACAAAGAGTCAGACACGACTTAGCGACTGAACAACATACAACATAGCTAACCAGATTGATTAAATTCTAGGGAGAGTGAGGAAAACAATAGCAAAGAATTAGATATCAAAAGAACTAGATATCAATTAGATTCAAAGCTATGACCATGGTATATGTTGTGTGTAATAATGCTTAACAGCATGGAGCCCTATCTGGCACGCATTATTTTAAGTGCTTTCCATGTGCCTATACTCTTGAGGTACCCATTTCATTATCCACATCTCGCAAGTGAGAAACTTGAAGCCATAGATTATAAGGAACATATTCAAAATGACCCAGTCAATAAGAGGTGGACCAAGGGCTTGTCTACTCAACTTTCCAAAGCCCACTCACTTAACCTACTGTCAACTCAGTAACAATATTAAGCCTTCCATCCATCCTAAATATATTTCACATAGAACCCAGTACATCAAGCTCAGCTTTGTACAATCATTGTATCTCATATCTAAAATATCTATTTTTTTATACTAAAACTCATGAACACTGGAATCCAGCAGATTTGGCTGATGAGCTCGGATGACCTTAACCTTTCTTAGGAGGCTTTATAAACTTTTTGAACCTCTTTATTCCCATGTGTATAATAAGGGGCATTACAGGTTATTATGTGGATTATATGAAGTTCTAACTCAGTGAGCACACAGTATATAGTAAACAGCTGTTAGTGTTATTATCTCATGGTAAATGGATCCATTTTAAATGTCAGTATTTTAAATTCATCTCTTCTAATTTGAAATGTCAGTGTCATTCAATTGCTTCCAAAGAAAGTAAGAAGTGGGAGAAGTCCATGGACTTTCAGGAGTAATTCCTCCTAAGAACAGCTGTTTCCAAATTTGCAAAAGTGGAAATATTGGTAGAGGTTCCCAGCTTTTTCAACCCCCTTGTGAAGAGTCATGAAGTTTCCTGTTCATTTTCTCCTACAACAATTTAATTACTTTTTCTTTATTATTTTTTTTTCAGCTGACACTTGTATTTCTTCATGAACACTTTTCTTAAAGGACAAAATATCTTTCACTTCCCTGGTGGCTCAGATGATAAAGAATCTGCCTGCAATGTAAGAGACCTGGGTTCAATCCATGGATTGGGAAGATCCATGGAGAAGGAAATGTCAACCCACTCTAGTATTCTTACCTGGAGAATCAAGTAAATGAGTGCTGCTGTCAGAGGATGAGGAGAAAAACCACGAAGTTTCATAGAGATGAAGATATCAGGGACTAATTTCCTGACTTACATTTGACTCTAGCAAAACTAATAATTACAGCATGACACTGATTTTTCAGATTAGTGGGGAAAAGTGGAAATTAAGAGTTTTAAATTTTCAAATGTCACAAGCCTAGAGCATTCACCATAAATTTAGAGCTATAAGAATCCTAGGTAACCCTAGTGTACGACTGTAGTTTTGACACGCCACAATTACTCAAGGTGAATTGCATGTTTTTTTCAAGTATAGTTGATGCATGTGTTCTGTTTCAAAAAATTTTTTTCAGTGTTGTGTGTAACAAACTTGAAAGGCATTTTGCCAAGATTTTTTCTTATTGAGAAAATCAGAAACAATTTTTAGAGGAAATGAAATCCACATATTTATAATTAATTCATGCACAGCTCCTGAGAAAGTTATTTTTAACACTAACTACCTGATCTCCAAGAAACCTTTTGAATTTTTATTTAGAAACATTCTTCTTAAACAGGAAGTCATATTTTTCTATGGATAAACAAATGTAATTCCCCAAAGATTTAAAGCCAGTTCAAAAAGGTCAGATGGGTTCTAATCTTGGTAAAATCACATTTTGCAGATGCAGTTTAATAACTTTAGGATTGCTCTTTTTTTTTTCTGTAAATACAAATCCCTTATCCCAATAACATCCAGAATAAGTCATATTTTAGTAAATAATTTAAATACCTGGTTTTAACTGTATAACATTAACCCCTCTATAAAAGTCCTAAGCATGGAGCAACCTCAGTAATCAGTTTGGATCTGCTTGGAAAGCTTAAGTTAAAAAAAAAAGGAAAAGTCCAGGTTTATCTTGGAATTCTCAAAATTACTTGTTTGAACTTTTCCTAAATTCTCTGCCTATATGTTATAACTTTGTTTCTACTTTGCCTTAATAGTAATGATGATTGGTTTTTAATGCCTTTACTCTGTCATGAAATGAACTAGAAATAATATACTATGTGAGAACTCTAGACTATAAGGTACAGTTTTATATTATTCCTCAAACTGAGCTGCTAATATTTAAATTTATATCAAGATTTTTGTTTTTGTTTGCCTATATCTTTGTTTTTTCTTTTTGACTTTTTTTCTTTTAAAGATCCCGATTTAAAATGCTCCTAAATGTAATTAGAATTTATTTTATTTGAAAATACTCAGTTATTTATTGGAAATGAGCACTGTAGTAGAGGAAGTAGGAAGCATGATCATTATGCTTAAGCTCATATTCTAACAAAGAAAACAGGATGGAGCTTCGTATTTATATTATAGAGTCATTAAAATTTAATTTAATCATTCTTGAGGTGTGTCTCCTATATGTCAAACACTCTGCTAGAAGCTACAAATTTTTAAAGAGTAAGACAGAGTGCCTGACCTTAAGAACTCTATTTTACAAATAAGAACTAATGCTATTGTGTCCACAACAAAGTAAAAACCAATTAACAGATTCATTAATCGTGCTTTGTGAACACTTTTATTGTAATACATTTATTTTAATTAAGGCCTTCTACCTAGATCAAAGGTATTAACATGGATTATTGGTGTGAAATGTAAGACTTGTGAAATACTAACTACTTGCCTTTACCTGAGTCTTGTAATTAGAAGAGGTCTTTTTACTTAAACAAGTAATTAACTTTGATAATGGACATCTAAAAACAAATGCTATGGACACTACTACTGATACAATCTTTAGTGAAATGCATAGTCACAACAAGTAAAACTTAAATCATTAGCTATAATTATAGAGGGATAGACATACATATTTTATATATATAGATGTAAATTAATTAAGTATATATTATATCTATATACACGTTAAGTAAAATGGCAGAGTAATGGGTGAGTACACAGGATAAGTAGAATAATTAGTAACTAAAGTTAAAGAATTCTAGATTGATATGACTAATTGATGGAATGAGCAGAAGACATTAAGAAAAGAGAGAGATACACACAGACACACATGTATACTTAGAGCTATGAAAGGATAGCAAGTACAACTTTGATTGGAGAAATAAATTGCATTGATATATATATTTGAGTCTTGCTATTATATAAAATATGCAGCTATGAATGAAGCATTTCTATTAAATATGTTGGTGTTCACTTGCTTTTAGGTTGAAAAACAAATCAAAAGCCTTAGTTTTAGAGAAAATTGATAATATAGCTTGCTTAGCTCTCAAACCTGTTGAAATTTTGTGCCAAAATCTTTTTTGTTTATAATTGTAGATATATTAGGGGAAAATGAAAAGTGTGTCTTACAAACTTTAATATCTATCATTGCAAAAATATGTGTGTGTCTCTCTGTGTGTGTGACAAATGAAATGTGGAAGCTAAGAAAAGTAAAATGCTAATATTTAAAGCAATGTGGTGTAATGTTCGTTTAAGTTTGATAATCCTCGAAGAGCCATTTTTTGGAAGTTGTGAGTTTGTTTAAATGGATGAAAATTCCTTTTACAAATGAATTTATGAGGGAACTCATCTTATGTGGAAATATTACAAAAGCCAAATCCTACAATTTTTATTTCTAGTAGTAAAGACAATAAGAAGTATGGCAGTGGCTATTCCTATTTCTACCATTGTAAATCCAGTATAATTTAGAATACTGCCAGCTAGATGATGAAGTTAAAGTCATATTCAATATTTTCTGTGAATTCATGTTAATTTGTAGTTTTAATTTGTTACCATTCACAGCAGAACAATTTCCTCACTGGGTTTCCTCACTGAAAACAATCCTGAATTTACCAGAGCTCCTACCACATGATCTTTGGAAATAGAGAGACTGGATTGATTTTCAATAAAAGAAGCAGATTGCATCCTTATACAACGTCCATTATCTCTAAAAAATCTTTAGCTTATGATAATATGGCTTCTAATTACCTCATTTCTTTGAGTTGCAATCATTTACCATGAATTACTTAGATATTTTTCTTCTTTTCCAAGAGAAGAGAAAGCTCGTCTATGCTTTCCTGAGCACAGTTTAGTTCCTAGAAACTGACTGCATTAGAGAACCAAAACACTGAACAGAATAGATGAAAAACAAAATTAAATTTTCAAAAAGATGGAGCCAAACATAATTGCATTAGAACTCCCTTTCCTCACTCCTAGAATCTGTCCAAATGATAAAAGAAAACTTGGGGAAATAAAATACCATCAGCAATGAAATAGGGAATATTGGCAACTTTATCCTATTAAACTTTAAAGTATTTTTTTTTCTAGATTTTCATAACAAATTCTAAGATGATTTTGGGCACTGATACTTAACTTCTTTTCTCACGATATTAATACATTGTTGTGAGAAACAGTTGGAGAAAATTCTGTCAAATCCAACAAATATCTTGATCAGAGGATCTCATAGGAAAGATGGAAGCTCCTTCTTCCACTCCAGGTCACTAGTATTCCACATCCGGTGATAAAACTGGAAGCGAGAGGATCTGACCATAACTCATTGTTTCTTGGAAGTTATTATTATTTTTTTTACACACCTCCCCTGGGGAAGGCAAACGGACAACTAAACAATATTTTTTGCCAGCCACTGTCTTTGTGCATATACTGCTATATGTCAAGTTCTGTGGGTCTTGAACACAGAGACAAAAATAAAGAGTTGGACACTTTGCAGAGGGACCAAAGAAGGGACTTAGCACACACCACCCGTTAGACTTCCAGCTATAATCCCCCTTTATAAGTATTTTGTTCTTGTAGTCAGTTATATTTCACACAGCAGAAAAAAAGAAAAGACTGATTTGGGGTAATTTTTTACAGAGGGGTTAAGTATGTAAACAAATTATACTTATTAGAGGGAATATCTGTGCCTACTTTTCATACACACACAAGTACACACACACACTGCATGTATGTTTATATACAGATATGTGTGTGTGTGTGTGTATTTTTCTATAAACCATATACCTCCTTCTACCCCCAAACTTGAGGAGCAAACTAAATCTCTTTTGGATGATCTTCTAGCAATCTACATGTCTCTGTGAATAGTTTGAGGACTTAATTTCTATATGTACATTGTAAAATACATCTTCAGTAAGATATTCTTTGAAAATCAGTAGTTATTAGTCTTACTATAGCCCCTTTGTTGAAATTGTTTGTACTCTGACTCAGTATTTCAAGACATGATTTGGATAAAAATTTTGTATTTTGTCTGTCTCATGCAAACCTTGTGAAAAAGAGTAGTCATTTGCTACATGTAATATGTGCAAATTGGATGTAGTTTTTCAGACAGGAGATTTTCCAAGATCCTGCAAAATTTGCTTTGACTGCAGAAGAGATGAAAGAAAAAATGTAGAAGAGATGAAAACAATCCATTTGAAGCCACTTTTTATAACAGTGAACCAATAACATAAGAGTAGGGGATCACCAACAAAAAGTCTTAGACTACAAATCTTGTATTTTATCAGAAGTAGTGCCAAAATGGTAGTGCAGGAGAGCAAAATAAAATTGGAGTGTACTTTCTAATGGTCATGAAATCCTTTCTGTGTATTTAGTCTGAGTGGGTTATATACAGAGAAAAGGCAAAATACAGACAAAAATTCCTCAACTCCCATATCCACAAATGACCTCCTACAAGTGCCTAATTATTAATAATACAAATATACATCATGCTCAAAATTAGTCTCTCCCGTTCCCCCAAAAGCATCTGATTTAATGATAAACAAAAATAAGCAAGCAAACAAAAAATCTGGAACATGATCTATTAGGTTAGGTACAAGATATAATTTTTATCATTACTATAATTTTTACATTATGAAGAGCTATCCAGTCATGCAAAGAAACAGATATGACTTGAAAGGATATTAAATTATTCTTTGCATATGATATGATTATATGCCAAGGAAATCTAACTACTGGAATTCAAATTTAAGTTCAGTAAATAAACTCACACAAAGTAAATATACTAAATATTTCTAATAACTCCCTTGAAAGCTAACAATAATCAGTTTTTAAATTAAATAGAAATATAATTCAAAACACATATACTTAACAAGTAATGTCTAGAACATACATTAAAAGAAAATTCTACTGAGGAATATAAAACAAAACAGGTAAATATAAAAGTATTATTTGGTCTTAGAATATCTGTGAAGTTTCTTCAAATTAATCTGTTTATTTTATGCAATAACAAAGTTACCAATTTTTTAATTTGAAAAATTTGTAATCTAAATCTAGAAAAATAAGTGGATAAAAAATACAGTAAAATTATGGAAAAAACATATAGTGAAGGCACTAACCTTATCGGTATAAAAGAATAATTTAAGCTACATTGATTGTGTAGTGAGATTCCAAGAAGTGGCTAATCAATGAAATAAAACAATCTCAACAACAGAATTAATATTAGTTTTTTAAATCAATGAACAAAGTTTTGATCATTAAAAAAAAGGAGAGGCAATTAGTTATTTGAGAACCAAAATAATACAAATAAAAGTCATACCTCATATCAACGTAAATGCCAAATATATTAAAGATGTACTACTAGTACTAGAATAGATATTAGATCAATATTTTAATAACTGTGCTACTACAAAGTCCTATAACAACACATCAGTAGTAGTCTTCATAGAGTAAATACTTATGTATTTAGTAAAAAATTTAAAGCATAATATATGAAAAATATATAATGAAAAGTTATAAAAACATCACTAGAAATATATATTTATAAAAATATCTCTATTAGTAATGTTCTTAGTTACAAACAACAACAAAAAAGACCATTTAACCTACGCAGAAAAGTAGTTTTGGGAATTGCTTATCAAATCAACAGGAGGGATTAAGAAGCAGGTTTGAATCAGCAGCAAGGAAAAACAGGTGCAATCAAAATTCTGTACAGGAATAGCATCTTCTCGCTAGGTGGTCATTGTGAAGCTTCTAGGCCCTTTACTTTCCCAGCTCCCTTGAATTCTCTCTTACTGACTCTCATGTGTCATGACGTCACAACCTCTAGATTCAGCATCCCCAGCAAAACATCTAATTAGCCATACTTAGATCACGTGACTCTGATCTGCATGCCAGAGGATGGAGAGAGAAAATATTATATCTCATTTGGTTTCCAGAGTGGAAAGAAAGGTGGAATCCTCCCAAATTAAAAATAGAATTTGTTTGCTGGGCAACCCAATTATTTTAAATTAAGTGTAAAACATTAAATCTCTTACATTTAACAACCTTTAAAAATCAAATAAGGAAATGACAAATACCTCAGCAGAAAAAAAAAGAGAACAAATGATATGGAAAATGCAATGGTGAAGTAGAAATACAGTGCCCAACGTCTACTTCTCAGTAATCAAAAACTGAAAATTATTTAAACAATTAAACTATGCATAAATAAAATTGATCAGCCAAAATTATAAAAGTTTAGAAATATCTAGTCCTGGCGAGGATGTGAGGTAGTGGACACTTTGATACAGTGTTAGTGGGAAAATAAATTGATGTAACTTTCTTTTTTAATTTGACTGTAGTTGGCGTATAGTATCATATTAGTTTCAAGTCTACAACATAGTAATGTAGTCTTTTTATAGAACATACTCCATACCGTTACACTAAAATATTGACTGTGTTCTCTGTGTTATACTGCACATCACAACTTTATAACTTATTTATTTTATGCCTAACAGTTTGTACTTCTTAAACTTTTTCACCTGTTTTGTTTCTGTTTTGTTATATTCAATCATTTGGTTCGTTTTTTTATTTTATTTATTTTTATATTTTTTATTTTTTTTACTTTACAATATTGTAAAGTATTGTTTTTGTTTTGTATTGGTTTGTTTTGTATTGGTTTGTATTGTATTGGTTTTCCCATACATCAACATGAATCCACCATGGGTGTACACGTGTTTCCAATCCTGAACCCCCCTCCCACTTCCCTCCTCATACCATCCCTCTGGGTCATCCCAGTGCACCAGTCCCAAGCTTCCTGTATCCTGCATCAAACCTGGACTGGCGATTCGTTTCTTATATGATATTATACATGTTTCAATGCCATTCTCCCAAATCATCCCCCACTCCCTCTCCCACAGAGTCCAAAAGACTGTTCTATACATCTGTGTCTCTTTTGCTGTCTCGCATATAGGGTTATCGTTACCGTCTTTCTAAATTCCATATATATGCGTTAGTATACTGTATTGGTGTTTTTCTTTCTGGCTTACTTCACTCTGTATAATAGGCTCCAGTTTCATCCACCTCATTAGAACTGATTCAAATGTATTCTTTTTAATGGCTGAGTAATACTCCATTGTGTATATGTACCACAGCT
>NW_011494956.1:1801184-1804593 GCF_000754665.1 Bison bison bison
ATATGCCTAGCAGTGGGATTGCTGGATCATATGGCAGTTCTATTTCCAGTTTTTTAAGGAATCTCCACACTGTTCTCCATAGTGGCTGTACTAGTTTGCATTCCCACCAACAGTGTAAGAGGGTTCCCTTTTCTCCACATCCTCTCCAGCATTTATTGCTTGTAGGCTTTTGGATCGCAGCCATTCTGACTGGCGTGAAATGGTACCTCATTGTGGTTTTGATTTGCATTTCTCTGATAATGAGTGATGCTTCGTTTTTTAGATTCCACATATAAGTGGAGAACATAGAGTGTTTGTCTTTGTCTGATTTATTTCACTAAACGTAATACCCTTGAAGTCCACCCATGTTGTCATAAATGGCACAATTTCCTTATTTTTTTTATGGCTGAGTAACATACAGCTGTTGATGGATGATTAGGTTGTTCTATATTTTTGCTATAAGTAATGCAACTTTGAACATTGGGGTGCATGTATCTTCTGGTATTTGTGTCTCATTTTCATTGGATAAATAACCAATGGAGTGGAGTTGCTGGATTGTATGGTGGCTCTACTTTTAACTTTTTGAGGAACCTCCATGCTGTTTTCCATAGCGGCTACACCAGTTCACATTTCTATTAGCAGTGCATGAGGGTTTCTTTTTCTCCATATCCTTGCCAACATTTTTGCTTTCCTATCTTTCTGATGATAGCCATTCTGACAGATGTAAGGTGATATCTCCTTGTGGTTTCGATTTGCAGTTGCCAGACAATTACTGATGTTGAGCATCTTTTCATGTGCCAGTCAGCTATCTCTGTGTCATTGGGAAATGCCTATTTAGGTCCCCTGCTGAGTTTTTAAATTGGGTTGTTTTTTTTTTTTGAGTTGTATGAGATTTTGTATATCTAAGCATTAACCCCTTATTGAAAACATAATTTGCAAATATCTTCTTGCATTTAGTAGATTGTCTTTCTGTTTTACTGATGGTTCTGTACACTGTGCAAAAGATATTTTAGTGATGAGGTCTCATTTGTTTACTTTTGCCTTGACTGAGGAGAGATATCCTCACCCCCACTCCCCAAATATTGCTAAGACTAATGTTAAAGAGTGAACTGCATGTTTTCTTCTAGGAGTTTTATGGTTTCAAGTCTTACATTTCAATTCAGTTCAGTTCAGTCACTCAATTTTGTCTGACTCTTTACGACCCCATACACTGCTGCTGGGGTCCAGCCCCGGTGGATCCAGGGAATTCAAAGCAGGGACGGCGTCGACGAACTGGACACAATAGCTTTAATTAAATATTAATTAGAGATATAAAGAGTAATAGAATAAGGATAGCTCAGTAGGAAAATTCAGCGCAGAAAAGAGGCTGAATAACTCGGTTTACATGGAAAGCTAAAAAAATTCCAAGACAAGGAATTTACATCACCTACGTAGGCTGCAGGCGTCCTCCCATTCTCCCGAAGGAGAGGAGACACTAAGGCCTCCCTGGTCAGATCTTAGAAGCCCGGGCATAATTAGTAGGCTTGACGAGCCTCCATGCTCCAGATGGGAATTCAGCCAGAAAGGGAGAGAAAGAACGACATGGGGAGACCAAGCTTTGGTGAGCAAGGCCCGCACTTTATTTTCCAAAGTAGTTTTTATACCTTAAGTTGTGCATAGAGGATAATGGGGGAAGGGGTAGAGTCATGCAAGGACAGCAGTCCTTGATCCCTATAGAAGCCAGGCTTTCAAACTTATCATATGCAAAAGTTTAGGTGATTTACCTCATCTTCTGGCCAGGAGGCCTGTTAACATTTTAAGATCCTTTCTTCAGAAAACTTATTTTTCTCTAAAGGTGATTATTCTAAAGTCAGGTGCAACCCTCCGAAAGCATTAGATAAAGTTGCATTCCTATAGGGCAAAGGTGTGGTGGGCTATAACAAGAAAAGAATTAACTCAAGGGTCCAAGATTACAAACATTAAAGCTACTACTTACATTCCTATACACCAATTATATTAATCAATACACTCCCAGGGACACAGTAGGTAAGGGATATGGAAACTTAGCAGCAAACATTGGCCCAAGTGAAAAACCCTTCACCAATACAATTTCTAATCAATCTTTTAACTACTCAAAGGAATCTGTATTTAGACAGTTTAGAACATCTCATGCCTCTCACGGTTGGGAGGCTGTGAACA
The DNA here is from genome assembly GCF_000754665.1 of Bison bison bison. NCBI lineage: Eukaryota > Metazoa > Chordata > Mammalia > Artiodactyla > Bovidae > Bison > Bison bison. Next base: position 1,803,342 of record NW_011494956.1, read on the forward strand.
ATCACATGTGGCCAGAAGAACCTATGGCAACCCATTCCAGTGTTCTTGCCTGGAGAATCCCAGGGACGGGGGAGCCTGATGGGCTGCCATCTTTGGGGTCTCACAGAGTCAGACACGACTGAAGTGACTTAGCAGTAGCAGCAGCAGAGAACTTCTAAAGGAGTTTGTAGGTTGAAACACTCTTGTCACGCCCAGGAACTTTATTAACTGGAGCTGTAAGTTAACTCTTTTTCAGAGAGAGGTGGTGGGGGAAAGCCCCCTGTAAAGTCAGAGGTGTAGGTAAGAGCACAAAGCAGTAAAGTAGGCAGACTCTGGTTTTGGGGGTAGATGCTCGAGAATTTCCAGGGGGACTCCTGAGGCTCGATCCCGCGTTTGCGTACGCCGAGCCTCCTTCCTCATGACCTTTGCCACGGGCGGAGTTCCTCACTCTGGCTCCCGGCACACTGCAGCACACCAGGCCTCCCTGTCCATCACCAACACCCAGAATTTACTCAAACTCACATCCATTGAGTCGGTGATTCCATCTAACCATCTCATCCTCTGTCATCTCCTTCTCCTCCTGCCTTCAATCTTTCCCAACATGAAGGTCTTTTCAAATGAGCTAGCTGTTTGCATCAGGTGGCCAAAGTATTGGAGTTTCAGTTTCAACATCAGTCCTTCCAATGAACACCCAGAACTGGTCTCCTTTAGGATGGCCTGGATGGCTCTCCTTGCAGTCCAAGGGACTCTCAAGAATCTTCTCCAACACCACAGTTCAAAAGCTTCAATTCTTCTGCACTCAGCTTTCTTTATAGTCCAACTCTCACATCCAAACATGACTACTGGGAAAACCATAGTCTTGACTAGACGGACCTTTGTTGGCAAAGTAATCTCTGCTTTTTAATATACTATCTAGGTTGGTCATAACTTTCCTTGCAAGGAGTAAGTGTCTTTTAATTTCATGGCTGCAATCACCATCTACAGTGATTTTGGAGCCCCCAAAAATAAAGTCTGACACTGTTTCCACTGTTTCTCCATCTATTTGCCATAAAGTGATGGCACCAGATGCCATGATCTCAGTTTTCTGAATGTTGAGCTTTAAGCCAGCTTTTTCACTCTCTTCTTTCACTTTCATCAAGAGGCTCTTTAGTTCTTCTTCACTTTCTGCCATAAGGGAGGTGTCATCTGCATATCTGAGGTTATTCATATTTCTTCTGGCAATCTTGATTCCAGCTTGTGCTTCCTCCAGCCCAGCGTTTCTCATGATGTACTC
>NW_011494956.1:1804702-1813540 GCF_000754665.1 Bison bison bison
ACAGGTTTATTGTGATCCACACAGTCAAAGGCTTTGGCATAGTCAATAAAGCAGAAATAGATGTTTTTCTGGAACTCTCTTGCTTTTTTGATGATCCAGCAGATGTTGGCAATTTGATGTCTGGTTCCTCTGCCTTTTCTAAATCCAGCTTGAACATCTGGAATTTCACGGTTCATGTACTGCTGAAGATTATTTTACTAGCATGGGAGATGAGTGCAATTGTGCAGTAGTTTGAGCATTCTTTGGGGCTTCCCTGGTAGCTCAGATGTTAAAGCATCTGCCTGGAATGCGGGAGACCCGGGTTCAATCCCTGGGTCTGGAAGATCCTCTGGAGAAGCAAATGGCAACCCACTCCAGTACTCCTGCATGGAGAATCCCATCGAGGGAGGAGCCTGGTAGGCTACAGTCCATGGGGTCGCAAAGAATTGGACACGACTGAACAACTTCACTCACTTTGAACATTCTTTGGCATTGCCTTTCTTTGGGATTGGAATGAAGACTGACCTTTTCCAGTCCTGAGACCACTATTGAGTTTTCCAAATTTGCTGGCATATTGAGTGCAGCACTTTCACAGCATCATCTTTCAGGATTTGAACTAGCTCAACTGGAATGCCATCACCACCACTAGCTTTGTTCATAGTGATGCTTTCTAAGGCCTACTTGACTTCACATTCCAGGATGTCTGGCTCTAGGTCAGTGATCACACCATCGTGATTATCTGGGTCGTGAAGATCTTTTTTGTACAGTTATTCTGTGTATTCTTGCCACCTCTTCTTAGTATCTTCTGCTTCTGTTAGGTCCATAGCATTTCTGTCCTTTATCGAGCCCATCTTTGCATGAAATGTTCCCTTGGTATCTCTAATTTTCTTGAAGAGATTTCTAGTCTTTCCCATTCTGTTGTTTTCCTCTATTTCTTTGCATTGATTGCTGAGGAAGGCTTTCTTATCTCTTTTTGCTATTCTTTGGAACTCTGCATTCAGATGGGAATATCTTTCCTTTTCTCCTTTGCTTTTCACATCTCTTCTTTTCACAGCTATTTGTAAGGCCTCCTCAGACAGCCATTTTGCTTTTTTGCATTTCTTTTCCATGGGGATGGTCTTGATCCCTGTTTTCTGTACAATGTCACAAACCTCTGTCCATATTTCATCAGGCACTCTATCTATCAGATCTAGTCCCTTAAATCTATTTCTCACTTCCACTGTATAATCATAAGGGATTTGATTTAGGTCATACCTGAATGGTCTAGTGGTTTTCCCTACTTTCTTCAATTTCAGTCTGGATTTGGCAATAAGGAGTTAATGATCTGAGCCACAGTCAGCTCCTGGTCTTGTTTTTGTTGACTGTATAGAGCTTCTCCATCTTTGGCTACAAAGAATATAATCAATCTGATTTCGGTGTTGACCATCTGGTGATGTCCATGTGTAGAGTCTTCTCTTGTGTTGTTGGAAGAGGGTGTTTGCTATGACCAGTGCATTTTCTTGGCAAAACTCTATTAGCCTTTGCCCTGCTTCATTCCGTACTCCAAGGCCAAATTTTCCTGTTACCCCAAGTGTTTCTTGACTTCCTACTTTTGCATTCCAGTCCCCTATAATGAAAAAGACATCTTTTTTGGGTGTTAGTTCTCAAAGGTCTTGTAGGTCTTCATAGAACCGTTCAACTTCAGCTTCTTCAGCATTACTGGTTGGGGCATAGGCTTGGATTACTGTGATATTGAATGGTTTGCCTTGGAAACGAACAGAGATCATTCTGTCTAGCATGGGCGGCTGTGATGTCGCATAGTGCGGCCGAGAGGAGCTACCCAAGGTCAGGGGTGGCGGCCGGGAGGAGCGATCCCACCTTCAAGGAGTGGTGGCTGCCTTGGCCCAGGAGGGCCTAGAGGAGCTTTTCCACATGCCAGGTCAGGAGGGGTGGTGGTGAGGAGATACCCTTTGTCCAAGGTAAGGAGCAATGGCTGCGCTTTGCTGGAGTAGGCATGAAAAGATACCCCACGTCCAAGGTAAGAGAAACCCAAGTAAGATGGTAGGTGTTGCGAGAGGGCATCAGAGGGCAGACACACTGAAACCATAATCACAGAAAACTAGTCAATCTAATCACACTAGGACCATAGCCTTGTCTAACTCAATGAAACTAAGCCATGCCTGTGGGGCCACCCAAGATGGGCGTGTCATGGTGGAGAGATCTGACAGAATGTGGTCCACTGGAGAAGGGAATGGCAAACTACTTCAGTATTCTTGCCTTGAGAACCCCATGAACAGTATGAAAAGGCAAAATGATAGGATACTGAACGAGGAACTCCCCAGGTCAGTAGGTGCCCAATATGCTACTGGAGATCAGTGGAGAAATAACTCCAGAAAGAATGAAAGGATGGAGCCAAAGCAAAAACAATACCCAGTTGTGGATGTGACTGGTGATAGAAGCAAGGTCCGATGCTGTAAAGAGCAATATTGCATAGGAACCTGGAATGTCAGGTCTATGAATCAAGGCAAATTGGAAGTGGTCAAATAAGAGATGGCAAGAGTGAATGTCCACATTCTAGGAATCAGCGAACTGAAATGGACTGCAATGGGTGAATTTACCTCAGATGATCATTATATCTACTACTGCAGGCAGGAATCCCTTAGAAGAAATGGAGTAGCCATCATGGTACAGAGTTTAGGGAAAAACATATCCTTGAGCAAAATGAGTTGTTTTGTTGTGCAAATATTAGCTCTGGGCTTAGAGGGAAAAAAAAGTTTGTCCTTTTCTCCTCCTGGAGAGCCCCAGACTCCTTTCTCCTCCTTGGGGACCCTGGACTTCTTATCAACCTACCTAAGAATCGACACTCTCAAATCTTCCAATTAATAAATATAGGATATCCTTCCATTTACTTTATAGTCTTCAATTTCTCTCACAGTGTCTTTCAGAGTGTAGCTCTTTTAACTCCTTTGTTAAATTTACTTCTAGATATTTTATTCTTTTTGATTTGATTATAAATGGGATTGTTATCTTGATATCTCTTTATCAGTATATTGATATCTGTTTATCAGTTCATAGTTTCTATACATTTCAGTGTATAGAAATGCAACATTTTATTTATTAATCTTGTATGATACAACTTTACTGAATGTGTTTATTAGTTCTAACAGTTCTTATCGGTAAAGTAAAGGACTTATATTTTAAATTGTTATATATTAATATCATAATTTTACAGCTATGGAATGTCACTATAAGACACTTGGAGTAAAGCAGAAAAATGTATTCTATTAGTGTGTTTGACATTCTATTAGTGTGTTTGACACAAAATTTATAAAGAAAGTTAGCTCATGTAAATAGTGGAAGGGAGCTTTCCCAGTGGCTCAGTGGTAAATAATCTGCCTGCCAAAAAAAGATGTAGATTCAATCACTGGGTTGGGAAGATCCCCTGGAGAAGGGAAAGGCAACCCACTCTAGTATGCTTGCCTGGGAAATCCAATGGCAAAAGGAGACTGGCAGGCTACAGTCCATGGGGTCACAAAAGAGTCGGACACAACTGAGTGACCAAAAACAACTACTACAAACAGTGGAGGGCACAAGCTGTGTAAAAAACCTTATTAGTTCATTATCACTCAGGGATCTTGGAAGGAACGGATGATGTACTTTGGCCCACACAGCAGATATATGGCAAGAAGCCCTCTAAATAGTGAGGAATGCAGAAAGAGAAGCATAGAATAAAGATTGATAGAAAATAAAAGGAGATATTTTATTTCCTCCATTTAGGGAGAATTCTAGAGATTATCCCAATTTAGGCTATTGGAGGTAAAGGGAAAGCAAGCATTGGAATGATTCTGGAGTAGCTGCAGAACTCCATGTCTTTAGTATAAAACTGTCAGGAACAACAAATACTGACTTTCTATCATAAAGATACTTCTAGGCTAGCATTTTCCATACTGTTTTATTGAATCAGGATCTAGGGACACAACTTGGACCTTCATACCAAAAATGATACAAAAAATTGCATAATCAGATCAGTCTTATTGAAGAATTAGTTACTTATCTAATTTGACACTGAAAAACTTCTCTCTAGTTCCTAAAATCCTGTACACTTGCAATGCAGGAGACCCCGTTTGGATTCCTGGGTCAGGAAAATCCTCTGGAGAAGGGATAAGCTATCCATTCCAGTATTCTTGGGCTTCCCTTTTGGCTCAGCTGGTAAAAAATCCACCTGCAACGTGGGAGACCTGGGTTAGATCCCTGTGTTGGGAAGATCCCCTGGAGAAGGGAAAGGTTACCTACTCCAGTATTCTGGCCTGGAGAATTCCATGGACTGTAGAGTCCATGGGGTCACAAAGAGTCAAACATGACTGAGCAACTTTCACTTTCACTTCACTACTTGATATGTATTTATTTTACCTTTTTACTTACTGATTGGTTTTTTTATGTAAATAGCATAACAAAGGCAGCTGAACTTTCCCAAACCCCATCAGCTACCATCTTTATTATGGTTATATATGGTGGGTGGGGTGTTGATTGAAAATCTGTTCAGAAAATGAAACCTTTAGGAAAAGAAACATTTCTATACTGAAACCCAGATAAATTACCATTTTGTGTTTCAAGCTCATGGATTTCCTCCCTAATTCTTACCCAGTACATTCAGATTATGGCTTCTGGTAGAGCTGCCTGATCACACAGTGGGAAAGATACCTTAATGGATGTCAGAAGTAGGTTATTGAATAGACTAATGGAAGTGTTTTAAGAATTCCAAGTACTCTTCATATTAGAATCCTTGTCATAAAGGTGACAATATTAACAATAACAATCCTCTCTAACAAAACACTAAGATCAGGTCTGACTCAGTAACAGCCACTGGTTCCACTCTGCTCTGTCCATGGATGCCCTGATTTCCATTTCTAGTCCTGAGTACATATTGTTCAATTCAATAGCCTAAATTTTTACTAGTAAAACAGAAAGTCAAAGTGAATTCAGTAATTAGCTTTCCCATTAGGAGTCTCATTTAATTTCAAAGATAATGCTATCCACATTTCTATTTCCAATTAATCCAAATATGGAAATGCTATAGTAACCAGACAGTATGTTCTTTGAAGCTCTGATCTTATGACACTGTCATGACATCAGCAAACTTTCATCAGAGATGTTATTATAGAACACAGTTCTGAACAAATAGAACTTTTTCTCATTTTTTTTTCCTTGAGTGTACTTATTTTGCAATTTTAAAACCTTTGAGAAATAGGCAACTTCTCCTGGTCTGTTTGCTGAGAAAATTTGTAAGTATTTGTAAACAGGATAAATCTTTTTGTAAGATTAAGAATGGAGAATATGGATTGAGAGTATTTTGAGATCATATCCCCAAAATGTAAAGCATTTATGAAAAATTTCCTTGAGAACTAGTGAAAATAAACACAGGCCTAACTGGTGGGATAGAGTTGCAGGTTCCATTTCAGTAGTAGGTTTGGCATATGTGAAATTATGTAATGTTGTAATCATTCCTTTAGCTCGTTGTGGGGCTATAGATCTATATTCTAAACTTATCTAATAAAACACTGATTTTTGAAGCTATATCTAATTGTTCTCCAATAGAAACAAATTGTTAAATGGAATATGACATTTGCCTGCTCCCTGTCCAGCAACAAGGAGGCTTATTTTTGAATGTGGTTGATTCTACATAAGTCACACTTTCAACTTATGCTGTCAGGGTTTCCCTAGAGAAAGATAGAGGTACAGATTTGTCATTGGGTAAATATTTAAATATATAATTATATGGCTGTTACCTATGTTCATACTTATGTAAGAAGCAGAATAAAATGTCATTCTTACCATTCAGAGGCCAAACTAGAAGACTTTATCCAGGAAAATGTCTGATCAATTTATAGAAACAATAGGCTTGAGACAACCCAAAAAGAAACACAAGAACTATCTGATCAAAAATAATCAGAAACAGAGAAAATGAAAAGAAGCATTCAGAGAGATCCAATGCCTACTGTCATCAAAATGAGTACTATTGAGTACAATGAGATAAATTGGATCCTCTCAAGTGGTTGGAATTATGATGATTAGGATAGCTTTATAGGAATAATTTTTAGGTGGCTGCAATGTGGTTTTCAAATAAGGATTATACAATAGCAGTTTTTTAAATCTTCCTAAAAACTGGTCAAGCAGTAAGGTTGTGTGACCTCTGCTTCCTTGAGCCAAATCGAAGGCAGGCTGTTTCATAAGAACAGAGCACCACCTTGTGCTGGTAGGTTATTACACCGCCCTGGGGCACCGAGGAGGCCCTTGCCATCAGCAGAAGACAGCTTGTCAGTAACGCCACTGAGTAAAACAGGCCTTACGTATTAGCTGCGTTTATATTCTAAGAGAGATAAGGAACGAAAACAATATGAAGAGATAGCTAGTTAGACAAACATTTTTTGTAACTTTTAATATAAGCACTTCATCTCCAGAAAGAATTTTGTAATCTAAATTCATCACTCTGATCTCAAGTTGATTTTGCGTTTAACAAATTATGTTCATTATTTTTTAACTTGAGCCACAAAGTTATTTTGAATTTGAAGTAACTTAGAAGTGCATTCATTATTTCCTGAGTATTTAGTAAATAAAGTTATTTAGAAACCACCGAATGTCAACTGTCTTAAGTTGAAAATACATTCACCTTATATGTTGCTAGTAAAACCATAAGAGTATTTATGTAGTAAGAAGTAGTCAAACAGCATTACAGACCTTCACTTTTGTAGAGTCATGGATCTAAGGGTTTTATTTTTTATATAAAATGAGAAATGTAGTGTATTGCAAATGTAGTCTTCAAATTAAACTTGCCTCATCCTCAGTATTCCTAGGGCACTGGTTTAATAAAATTAAAACCGTTTCATGTTAAAGTAGTTTTGCCTCATGTCTCATCTTCTGTCTTCAGTTCTTTGGCACAGGACCTGGCCTTATGGCTCAGACGGTTAAGCATCTGTCCACAATGGGGGAGACCTGGGTTCGATCCCTGGGTCGGTAAGATCCCCCAGAGAAGGAAATGGCAACCCACTCCAGTACTATGGCCTGGAAAATCCCATGGACAGAGGAGCCTGGTAGGCTACAGTCCATGGGGTAGCAAAGAGTTGGACACAACTGAGCGACTTCACTTTCATGCATTAGAGAAGGAAATGGCAACCCACTTCAGTGTTCTTGCCTGGAGAATCCCAGGGACAGAGGAGCCTGGTGGGCTTCCGTCTATGGGGTCACACAGAGTCAGACACAACTGACGCGACTTGGCAGCAGCAGCAGCAGCAGGGCAATTGAAATGTGACTTGTGTGACTAAGAAATTTTAAATTGTGTTTAATTTTATTTGACATAACTTAAATTTAAATATTCATATGTGACTAGTGCCTACTATATGGACAGGGTGCTTCTACAAAAATGCCTTAACAGAAAAATCTATGTTGAATGAATAAATGTCAAGGTATTTGAACATGATATGTTAAATGATCTCTACTTTTTTAGTGTAGGAAATAATTAAAATTGTAATCTTCCCATTATATATCTTTATATATATATAACTCATTTAACTCATCCATGTGAGAATTTTTCATAATCTAAATAAGTGAGATAGCTTTGCTTGCTGCCTGTACTTCTGTTCATCATTTTCATATGGTTTAAAAATCATTTTGTTTTCTTCAAGTGAAGTACAAACGTTAGTCGCTCAGTTGTGTCCTACTCTTTGTGACCCCGTAGAGGCCAGGCTCCTCTGTGCATGATATTTTCCAGGCAAGAATACTGGAGTGGGTTGCCGTTTACTTCTCCAGGGGATCTTTCTGACCCAGGGATCAAACGCAGGTCTCCTGCATTGCAGGCAAATTCTTTACCACTGAGCCACCAGGGAAGCTGGAGGAATTCTGAAAGCAATAAATTTAATTATTGGTTTCATTAAAATAACATAGGAGAATTTTTACACAGCTATGTAAGTAGCTTTGAAATATCTATGAGTAAATTTGAAGTTTCTATGAGTAGATTTGAAATTCAGTACAATCTTGTCCAAAAGTTCAAAGTAAAGTTATAGTAGGAACTCTTTATCTCATTAATTCTTTTTCTGTCTCCATCCTGAGCAAGTACTTAGGACCATATGGCATCCTGAAAAGTTGTTGTTGTTGTTGTTTTTTGACTGGAAAGTATATGGGAACATCTAATATTTTGCATTTAAATTCAAACTTTATTTGTCTTTGTTCAGCAAATATTTATTAAATCTATATTATACATCATGCAATCTTCCAGGTACTGTGGCTGATATAAAAATCAACTCTATTCACATCCTTAACATTTGCAACGTTGGGACCAGGAATCAGTTACTTTTAACAGTTAAAAATATATATAGAATATTTAATTCTTCCAACAGCTCAGTGAGATGTTATTATTAACTTCTTTAAAGTATTATAATTGATAAATGGGAAAGTCAGGATTTGAACTTGTGTCCTATTATTTGCAAGCCGGAAACTGGCCGCATCTATGCTACACTGAATGGTCTATACATAGGAATTTTAAGCATTTCTTTCTCCAGGGGATCTTCCTGACCCAGGAATCGAACCCAAGTCTCCTGCACTGCAGGCAAATTCTTTATCATCTGAGCCACCACAGAAGCCCAAACAAAATATTATGAGGGCCTAAAGAGTTTCGTTTATGCAGAGTACATTATGAGAAACGATGGGCTGGAAGAAGCACAAGCTGAAATCAAGATTGCTGGGAGAAATATCAATAACCTCAGATATGCAGATGACACCACCCTTATGGCAGAAAGTGAGGAAGAACTAAAGAGCCTCGTGATGAAGGTGAAAGTGGAGAGTGAAAAAGTTGACTTAAAGCTCAACATTCAGAAAACGAAGATCATG
>NW_011494956.1:1813640-1820726 GCF_000754665.1 Bison bison bison
GTCTAGTCAAGGCTATGGTTTTTCCAGTGGTCATGTATGGATGTGATAGTTGGACTGTGAAGAAAGCTGAGTGCCAAAGAATTGATGCTTTTGAACTGTGGTGTTGGAGAAGACTCTTGAGAGTCCCTTGGACTGCAAGGAGATCCAGCCAGTCCATTCTAAAGGAGATCAGTCCTGGGTGTTCATTGGAAGGACTGATGCTGAGGCTGAAACTCCAATACTTTGGCCACCTCATGCGAAGAGTTGACTCATTGGAAAAGAGGGATTGGGGGCAGGAGGAGAAGGGGACGACAGAGGATGAGATGGCTGGATGGCATCACTGACTCGATGGAGATGAGTTTGGGTAAACTCCGGGAGTTGGTGATGGACAGGGAGGCCTGGTGTGCTGTGAATCATGGGGTCACAAAGAGTCAGACACGACTGAGCGACTGAACTGAACTGAAAGAGTTTTGTGGGAAATGTTATGAAAACTTGGATAAGGAAGTCATTGAAAGTAGATTATGTTTATGAATTTGAGTTTATGGAGTATATTCTTCTTTGATATATAGGATTCAAGCATAATGAAGTATAATGAAGTATTTTGTCTCATAATTAGATAAATATTTGCCAAGCAATATCTAATTTGAACTAGAGACAAAACAGATCCCCTGATTATATAAATTAGTATTTGATACTGTTCAGGAATTCCTGATCATGCCTTTTAAATTCATCCATGGACATGTCTGAAACACTATTGGAATAAAATATCCCCAAACATCATCAGACTGTGTTTTGTGCTTAATTACTAAATATGAACTGGAAAACAGATTTGGATCATTCCAGCGGAATGTCATGGTGACTCTTCTCACAGCTGACTTTTCTTTAGGAAGATGGTTGTTTTTAGATTTTATTTAACTTGAAACATATTCTCTATCTTTTAGAAACCAGAAAATTTGACATTTATTTTTTCTCTTTGTTTAGTTTTTTCTAAATGTGTAAACAGACAGCATTAATTTTTTTTTATTTTGTATTAGAACATAGTTAACAATATTGTGTTAGTTTCATGTATACAGCAAAGTGATTCAGTTTTACATATACATGTATCTATTCTTTTTCAAACTTTTTTCCTATTTAGGTTATTACCGAATATTGAGCAGAATTCACTTTAAATATAGCAGTGGGTACTTGTCAATCCCAAATTCCCAATCTATCCCTCTCCCCTACCCTTCCTCCCGGGAACCATAAGTTTTTGTCTCTAAGCCTGTGAGTCTGTTTCTGTTTTTTAAATGTTAATTTGTATTTTTATTTTTAGATTCTGCACATAAGTGACATCATATGATGTTTGCCTTTGCCTGACTTCCTTCACTTCATATGATAATCTCTAGGTCTATCCATGTTGCTACAGATGTCAATATTTCATTCTTCTAAATGGCTAAGAAGTAGTCCATTGTACATAGGTATCATGTTTTCTTTACCCATTCCTCTGTTGATGGACATTTAGGTTGTTTCCATGTCTTGACTATTATAAACATTGCTGCAATGAAGATTGGGGTGCATGTATCCTTTCAAACCATGTATTTTTCCTGATATATGCCCAAAAGTGGGATTGCTGGATCATATAATAGCTCTATTTTTAGTTCCTTAAGGAACTTTCATATTGTCCTCCATAGTGACTGCATCAATTTACATTCCTAACAATAGTGTAGGAGGGTTCCTTTTTATCCACATCATCTTCAGCATTCATCGTTGATTTTTTTGATAGTGACCATTCTAATTGGTGAGAGGAGATACCTCATTGTAATTTTGATTAGCATCCTCTAATAATTAACAATGTTGAGCATCTTTTCATGTGCCTCTTGACAATTAAATAGACAGCTCTGATCTCTAGGTTTTGAGTTTTGATTGAAGAGGTGATGACCACCCTCTGTAGAAAAACTGTATTATTTTCAAACAACTGTATTCTGTACATGTGTGTTTAAATGTGAAAATCTAATATTGGATTAGTATAGTTTCATGTCAAAATAACCAATGTTTATTAAGTTAATGTTTACTGAACCTATCAGTTAACATCTATCACCACACATAGTTAGCACTTTTTTATTGAAATGAGAAATTTTAAGATCTACTCTCTTATCAACTTTCAAATATCCAATACAGCATTATTGACTCCAGTCACCATACTGTACATGACATCCCCAGGATTTATTTATTTTATAACTGGAAGTTTGTACCTTTTGATCACCTTCAGTTATTTTGCTCACTTCCCCAGCCCTCACCCTGCTAACTGCCAGTCTGTTCTCTCTGAGTACAGTAATTTTTTTTTAAGTCTGGTAAAATATTCTATTTCATTTATTTTATTTTTTTGTATTTCCTAGTGTTTTGTTATAGCTGGATTTTATGCCCAGCCAGTTTTGCTTATGATGAAGCAGTTTTGTACTCCACCAAAATATTAATTAGTTCTTTAGTGTTTTTCTTTTTTATTTACTTACAGACATCTATGAGATTAGCGAATTTACAAGTCTTTGCTTCTTGAGCACTTAGAGTATATACAGAACTGCATCAGGGAATACAAAAGGGGTGAGGGAATTCAAAAGTTATGTCCTCACGGAACTTACAAGTTGCTTGGGTGCCAGAATTAACAAATATCATCAATAATATTAGAAAAAAAAATAGCATTAGGTCAATAAAGCAAAAGGAATGGAAAAAAAAAAAGATTTGTGTGAACTCAGTATTCTTTTCATAACAGCCCTGGGAGACAGGAATTATTTCCCTCCATTTCATAGATAAGAAAGCAAATATCAAGAAGCTAACTAGCTTTTGAGAATTTGACTACATGGGTTATGTTCTTTCTGCTGTGTCACAGTGTTAGGGAAAGCCAGAGGTAGTACTCAAGCTGAGTGTCCAAAAATGTCTTTGGTTGAAATAAACAGAGGACAAAGGTCAGCAACAGAGCCCAAGTGGCAATGAATATGACAGAGGAGAAGCCTTGCCTGATGAGCCAGAGTTATGTGTTGGGTATTAAGACTTTGGGCCAGAGACAGAAGGTCTTGGAAGCCATGCACACTAAGGAGCTGATTCTTTTTGTGATAGACTTCAGAGCAGGGCAATTATTTATTTAAAGGACATTCACAGGAAGATTTCTTTATAGGTAAAGATGGATGAGAGTGGGGAAAAAATAGCTGGCAATCAGAGGGTCACTTGTCTGGAAGAACTGTAGGGAAAATACTGCACTGAATACAAAGTTAGAATAAGAAACCTCTTTTTGTTTTTTTAAACTCTGAACTTCTGTAATGAGAGGTGTATTCATCATTTGTATTTCTGTACCCACCATTTTCTTCTTGGCCAACGCACTGTGGCTTCCATAACCACCATTTTCAATTTTGTTGCTCAACAAAAGAATAATTTGCAACAGACCACTTAGTTACTTATTTTAGGTCTCCATCAGAATATAAGTGCCAGAAATATAAGAAAGAAAAAGTATCTTACTCATCTCAATATCCTTAGAGCTTTTAATGTATCCTGGCACATAGTAAATGCTGTAGGAATGTGCTTTTAAATTTTACATGATCAGCTTTATTATCTTTCAGGCTTAGTGTGGGAACATATTTGCATGGCAAGATTGGAAATAGACATTATGCAGTGCTTAGCAAAGGTGCTCACGGGAGAATCATATACTGGAATGTAACTAAGTTTAAAATGATGGTGGCTTAATTCTAATTACTTAGAAGCTGATTAGTTTGCGAATTGTCCACAGACCGCCTTGTAACTGCTGCCAACTTTTGGCTAGTTTTGTGCTCATTAGCACATCCTCTAGAGCTTGGGCAAGGCATGGGTATGACCTTTTGAGTCTGTCCATTTGGCTGCTTATTAACAGTTTTGGGGAGGATTTTGTGAGATATAGATTGTAACTATTGACAAAGATGAATATTTTATATTATTACATATAGGTTTTATTTATTCATGTTATTATTCGTTCTTTCTGCATGATCTATTTGAAAGGTAAATGTGTAATGTGAGTGTGATATACATAATGATCTCTCTGAACATGAACATTTGCTGACATTCCATACATATGAATTATAATAGGAATAGATCTTTGAATCCAAAGGTTAAATTCAACACAGTTGTCATGCCAGAATGATTCGGTGTGATAGTATCTTATATGTCTCCTAAAGTTTAAGGAGCTAGATGACTTATGTAACTTCCTACAAAATTTTTTTAAGTATATTTTTTAAGAAGAGCCACATGTAATATTTTAATGACTTAGTTTGACCACAAACTCATATACAGGTAATGAATATACCAAGTTCTGTGATGGATTGCAAAATAATGTAGAAAGACATGAAGAAACAACATAAAAAATAAACTGTAATTATAAACTCAAATTGAAGATAAAGTGGAGATATCAGGAAAGAAATTTAATTATATAGATAATTCTCTACAGGACTCATGGGACTTATAATTTACCAGTAGTTGCATTTTCTAAACAGGTGCAGTAAAAATGCCCAACTGTGAAGACTTATCCAATTGTTTGATGAAATATGATACAAACTAGTCTTCTGTGATTGTGGAATTGCTACATAAAGTATGTTACTCTAACTAGCATATTTGTGTGTGATTAATAAGGAGGTCAAGGATTATATAGGTACAAAGATCAGACGGGAATATTTTACCTTTCGGGAAGACATAAATGGAAGTAAAAACATAGTCAATGATATTTTTTACTTTTTTTTTTTGAAAAATTAAACTCAAAATGGATTTGGTTTCAAAATTTTACTAGATATTTGCTAGATATACACCAAAATAATATAGATGAAAATAAGAGGTATGGATTAAATGGATGGAGAAAATTATGCAATATTTATGAAGAGGTTTTATTTACTTTGCTGAAAGTCATTTGTACTAGTTTTAAATGGGCAGTAATAAATCAAATTATATCATTCTTAAATGCAGTTCTTAATAAAATGTGTTTCTCAGTATAACACAAATATGCTTATCTCAAGATATACCATGTTTTATTCAATGTTTTCAAGAATTATAAAGTGCAGTCAGTGAAGTTCTTACTAATCAGGGTTTACTGTCTTTCCAAAATTTACATAAAATAAGGTGAGATATAAATATACATACAAATGAGCAAATAAGTTTAGTAATATCCAAATTCCTAATTTTAAATGCATCAATCCAACATACTGTCACAAATCCTTTTTGTATCAGAAAAATTCTGAGGGAAGAGGCAAGTAATTTAGTTATTTTGGCAATGTCGCTTGACTATTTAGGAGCCTGCCAGAGAAGTATTACCAATCACTGATTAATGCAAATTTATATTTTTCATTTTTGTGTTTTCTTTGCACAGATAGTTGTAAACAGGACTCGTATCTGAATGCTACTCATCAGTACTAGTTGTTTACGGATGGCATCTGTTCTGTAAGGTCCTTGCCAAAGCCATACTAGCTGTTGCTGCTGCTGCTGCTAAGTCGCTTCAGTCGTGTCCGCTCTGTGCGACCCCATAGACGGCAGCCCACCAGGCTCCCCCGTCCCTGGGATTCTCCAGGCAAGAACACTGGAGTGGGTTGCCATTTCCTTCTCCAGTGCATGAAAGTGAAAAGTGAAAGTGAAGGCACTCAGTCGTGTCCGACCCTCAGCGACCCCATGGACTGCAGCCTTCCAGGCTCCTCCATCCATGGGATTTTCCAGGCAAGAGTACTGGAGTGGGGTGCCATTGCCTTATCCTACTAGCTGTTGAATATTTTGAATAACATCCTAGTTATAAATATAATTACACTGTCTCATACACATGAAAACAGGAATTTTGCCAGTGAATAACTAGCCTTAGAAAACAAACCATTCTTAAAAATTAATAACTGTTCAGTTTACTTGGAAAAGTAACCATGTTCTTTGTACTTTCTAAAAGCTTATGTTATAAATGGATTATTCTCAAAATAAGGAGTATTGTGATTGACAGAAGGACACCAGCAGATGCATCCTAAAGACATATAATTTCTTTAATGATACAAGACACAGATAGCTTTGCAGAGATGAGCTAGAACAGGTATTAACACAACCTGCTTCCAGAAAGGAGCCATTTGGCCACCCTCAGATCCCAAAGTGGCGGTCAGCAACTCAGGAGACCACATGTGTGGGGTTAGGAAGGCATCAAGTATTAGGAGCTCTCCCTGTTTCACCTTTTTAGAGATTTTATATCCCCCTGAGAACTCTTCCCAACTGCACAGGGACTCTGAAAATACGTCTGTCTGCACCCTAGTTCCGGAGCAAAACAACCTTAGTGCATTCCTCAGTCATGTTTGGTTCACATGTGAAACAAACTCTGTTTTCCAGCACGTGTCTTCAGCTGACCCAGGCTTCAGGCCTGTGTGACTACTCTTGGAGGAATATAGTGACTTCTTCTACTAGTCGGCCTGATTCCAGTATTCTGATGTGTGAACAGTGGAATAAATACTTATTATTCAACTAACTACTTTTCTCAGCTTCAGACAATGAGAACTACTAAGTCCTCACTCTGCACCCAAAACATGATGAATATATACTCTCCCTCTGTCTGGAGTTTCTCTCCATGCAGAAGATGCCATTTCATTTGGGTATATCACACACTTAATGTAAGGTTTTGTAGAGCTATCCATTTAGTATTAGATGAACTATTTTTTATTTGGGATATAAAATGTAGTGAATACAGAGATTCTTTGTGCCTCAAGAACTCTAGAGATGACACATTGTTCTGGGATCTTATAGGATAGGAGAATGGAATACATTAAGGGATTTATCATATTCTCCAATTCACAACCCAGATAATCACGATGGTCTGATCACTTACCTTAGAGCCAGACATCCAGGAATGTGAAGTCAAGTGGGCCTTAGGAAGCATCACTATGAACAAAGCTACTGAAGGTGATGGAATTCCAGTTGAGCTATTTCAAATCCTGAAAGATGATGCTGTGAAAGTGCTGCACTCAATATGCCAGCAAATTTGGAAAACTCAGCAGTGGCCACAGGACTGGAAAATGTCAGTTTTCATTCCAATCCCAAAGAAAGGCAATGCCAAAAAATGCTCAAACTACCACATAGTTGCACTCATCTCACACGCTAAGTAAA
>NW_011494956.1:1821004-1823742 GCF_000754665.1 Bison bison bison
CAAGATTGCCAGGAGAAATATCAATAACCTCAGATATGCAGATGACACCACCCTTATGTCAGAAAGTGAAGAGGAACTAAAAAGCCTCTTGATGAAAGTGAAAGAAGAGAGTGAAAAAGGTGGCTTAAAGCTCAACATTCAGAAAACTAAGATCATGGCATCTGGTCCCATCACTTCATGGCAGATAGATGGGGAAACAGTGGAACCAGTGGCTGACTTATTTTTTGGACTCCAAAATCACTGCAGATGGTGACTGCAGCCATGAAATTAAAAGATACTCCTTGGAAGGAAAGTTATGACCAACCTGGATAGCATATTGAAAAGCAGAGACGTTATTTTGCCAACAAAGATCCGTCTAGTCAAGGCTATAGTTTTTCCAGTGGTCATGTATGGATATGAGAGTTGGACTGTGAAGAAAACTGGGCACTGAAGATTTGATGATTTTGAACTGTGTTGGAGAAGACTCTTGAGAGTCTCTTGGACTTCGAGGAGATCCAACCAGTCCATTTTAAAGGAGATCAGTCCTGGGTATTCATTGGAGGGACTGATGCTGAAGCTGAAACTATAATACTTTGGCCACCTCATGCAAAGAGTTGACTCACTGGAAAAGACCCTAATGCTGGGAAGGATTGGGGGCGGTAGGAGAAGGGGACAACAGAGGATGAGATGGCTGGATAGCATCACCGACTCAATGCACATGAGTTTGGGTAAATTCCGGGAGTTGGTGATGGACAGGGAGGCCTGGCATGCTGCAATTCATGGGGTCTCAAAGAGTCGGACATGACCTAGCAACTGAACTGAATCTTGAAAACACACAAGAAGTTAGACAGAAATGCACACATACACACACACACACACACACACACACACACATGCCTCTAGGTGTTTATAATAGCATCCACTGGAATTATCTTCTAGTCCTGAGGTCTTCTTCTTTCCTGATCACGTATTTTCTTTAGAACATCATGCCCCATACAGTGCCATTGAGTTTTGTCTACCTTCTGCTTCTCTTGAAGTTGAGAGGAGATGAGAAAGCATAGTAACCTTTTTTGGAGCTCTAACACAGAACAAAGGTCAAATAAGCCCAGGCTGTATAATAGGTGCCTTATACATAGGGTATTCAATAATCTAATTTAGGAACATATATTAATAAAACATGCCAAAATATGTTTCTCCATTATTCTCATGAGCACAAATATTCTTTGCACATACAAGTAGAAGTGGTTATATTCATTTGCATTCATCTTACTAGGCACATGGTAGGGAAGGTTTATTGCTGCAAAATAGAAATCCTTTTATTTATTTATTTTTTAAAAAATTTCAACTTGGGGTGAGAAGAATCTGTGCAAAGTCTAGAATAGCTATATTATTTAACACAGTGAACTTGCTTTTAAAATTGAATTTCAAGACACTCTATTCCTTTTGAGTGTTTTTTTTTCTTTTTAAGTTACAAAGCAATGGATATTTAGAGAAATAAATTAGAGATAAAGAAAAATTGTTAGTCAACTAAAGTACTGTTAGCCCCTAGAGCACTCCCCTTAAATGTAACTCTCATGGAATCCTTACAAGTCATTTTTTAAGCTTATACAAACTTTATTCATATGTAGATGTATATTTATTTATTTATTTATTTCTGTTCTCCTCTTCTTTTGTTAAATATATATAGGATTCTGCTAGAGAATTTACTGTGAAACTGCTTTTTTGTTCAATACATCATGGGCATTCTTGCCAGTCAATATACAGAGCTCTGACTTTCTTTGAAATAACTACCTGATATTTCATAATTTGGATCTTCTGAAAGCTAGTCAACCATTCTCCTAAAAGTGACATAATGGTTGCTGTTGTTGTTGTTATTTTCTAGTATTTGTGACACTTAGGCAAAACTGCAGTACACTCTTGCCTCCATATCTTCCTGTGCATTGACAACACTGTGGTTCTTCCAACCTATGTTCCCGTAAGTGAAGTTTCTGGGTCAATGTCTTGTTTTTATTTAAAATGTTGTGTTATTTTATAAAGAGGTTTTATGAAGTTGTACTCCTACCAGTAAAACTCACTTTTGCTGTATGTTGTAGTGCTTTTTACTTTTTATTAACTCAGTAGGTGAAAAAATGATATTTTGTGTTATTTAAATCTGTTTTTTCCTGATTACCAGTGAGGTTGAGGATCTAATTTTATGCTCATTATTCATGTGCATTTCTTCTATGTTAATCTTTTCCTTGTAAATTCATAAGGATTTTTGTCACTTTATAGATGTTTGCCTTTTGTCACATGTTTTCAGATATTTTTATTTATGGTTTTGTGATGTGAAGTTTTAAGTTCATAACTTGTCATATATATTCTTTCCTATTATTGCTATTGGGTTTCATTATTTGCTTTAAGATTTTATTTATCCTAAGTTAAAAATATTTCTTAGTATTTTTCTAACTTTTAATCTATAATTTAGAACTTTATTATGTTCAGTTCAGTTCAGTTGCTCAGTCCTGTCCGACTCTTTGCGACCCCATGAATCGCAGCACGCCAGGCCTCCCTGTCCATCACCAGCTCCCGGAGTTCACCCAGACTCACATCCATCGAGTCAGTGATGCCATCCAGCCATCTCATCCTCTGTCGTCCCCTTCTCCTCCTGCCCCCAATCCTTCCCAGCATCAGAGTCTTTTCCAATGAGTCAACTCCTCGCATGAGGTGGCCAAAGTACTGGAGTTTCAGCTTTAGCATCATTCCTTCCAAAGAAATCCCAG
>NW_011494956.1:1823842-1824115 GCF_000754665.1 Bison bison bison
CTCAAGAGTCTTCTCCAACACCACAGTTCAAAAGCATCACTTCTTCAGCGCTCAGCTTTCTTCACAGTCCAACTCTCACATCCATACATGACCACAGGAAAAACCATAGCCTGGACTAGATGAACCTTGGTTGGCAAAGTAATGTCTCTGCTTTTCAATATGCTATTTAGGTTGGTCATAACTTTCCTTCCAAGGAGTAAGCGTCTTTTAATTTCATGGCTGCAATCACCATCTGCAGTGATTTTGGAGCCCCAAAAAATAAAGTCTGTCTCT
>NW_011494956.1:1824307-1825018 GCF_000754665.1 Bison bison bison
CCCATGAAGTGATGGGACCAGATGCCATGATCTTCGTTTTCTGAATGTTGAGCTTTAAGCCAACTTTTTCACTCTCCACTTTCACTTTCATCAAGAGGCTTTTTAGTTCCTCTTCACTTTCTGCCATAAGGGTGGTGTCATCTGCATATCTGAGGTTATTGATATTTCTCCCGGCAATCTAAAGATTTCTTAATGGTTTGAGGTAGGGTCTCTAACTTTTTTATTCTTAAGGATAGACAATTCTAATATTTCTGAGTAAAATGCCATCCAAGCTATTTACCATTTTCCTAAACACTATTTTCCATTTAGGGATTTTTTGAATTGGGTTTCCAGTGGCTTGTTTTGTTATTATTGCAATAACTCTATCGTATGTTTGGGTATCAGGTAAGGTGCTTCAAACCCTCTCTCCAAGAATTGGGAATTTCAAAACATTTTTGGTTATGTTTTTATTTTTTTATGTGAATTTTAGTATAATTCTGTCAACTTCAATATCTTTATTTGAAATTATAACATACCAATTGTAACTATATATATAGTTTATATGTGTGTATATATATATATATATATATATATGCTGCCAAGTCGCTTCAGTCGCGTCCGACTCTGTGCAACCCCACAGACAGCAGCCCACCAGGCTCCGCCGTCCCTGGGATTCTCCAGGCAAGAACACTGGGGTGGGTTGCCATTTCCTTCTCCAATGCATGAAAGTGA
>NW_011494956.1:1825118-1859301 GCF_000754665.1 Bison bison bison
TGAAAGTGAAAAGTGAAAGTGAAGTCGCTCAGTCGTGTCCGACCCTCAGCGACCCCATGGACTGCAGCCCACCAGGCTCCTCCGTCCTTGGGAGTTTCCAGGCAAGAGTACAAAATATAAAATCTCATCAAGAAGCATGATTACATTCTTTAATGAAATTTTTTAGCTTTTTTTTTCTCATGGGTATTATATCTTTTTAATAAAAATTTATCTGACATTTTTGATATTTTTATTTGCTTTTGTAAATAGATTTTTCTCCTCATTTTAAAGACTTTATATTTTAAGTTGGAGGCACTTATTAGCATATCATTGTAAAATTATCGATATCATATATAGGAGCATGCCATTTTCTTCAGTCTTGAAAAGTGTCAAATGATTTAAACTTAAATCAAAGAACAAGTAAAAATAAAGAAACAGTATGATCCTCCATATCTATAACCTTGTCTAAAGAGTAGTACTCTTTTTCTGGGAAGAATGACCCATTAGGCAACTGCCAAGTATTAAAGATAATACACAAATGTGCAGGAAAATAAAGAGCAACTCTTAGTAAATCAATTCACTGGAATAAACCCTGGAAGCCATTGAAAAGACAAATGTCAACCTCAGAAAACTGTTGTCCCATTCAGTATACTTAGTAACCTTCCACAAAAAATATATTAGCTGGTAATATATATTATATTATATATAATATATTAATATATTAGTTGAATAATATAATATATATATTATAATACATAATATATTAGCTGAAGAGAAATCCGACTTCAGTATTACTAGGAAATCGCAACTAGTGAAAACTGCTCATTTATTTATGTAAAGTCTCTTTTAGAGAAAGAGCAGGAAAGGTCAGTGATCATGATTTGAATTTATTTATCTAGTAGAATATTCACAGAAAAGTCTTAAATGGTGAATATTAACTGAAGTCGGATTTCTATTCTTGTCCCAGAAGTTTTCAGTAACTTTTCCCAAGGACTTATAATGAAACCTGGCATGTGCCCTGTCATCTGCCCAGTCGTTCCACTCACTAACTTGAAAAACAGTTGTTTGAAAGAACTCTAATGACAAGCTTCCAAAGAAAACAGCTAAATTTGTTTCACATAGATATATAGGGAAATAGAAAATAAATTTAACTACAATAAAATGTTTTCAAAATATTGAAAGCATTTTATTGTAGGCAGATGTCCTAGTTTTAAAACATAATCCTCAAAATCTTTGGCACTCTTTCCACTGAGATGTGGGGTCTGTGTCCTCTCTTGTCCTTTAAATCTGGGCTCCGAGGATGCTTGGCTATGGAGCGTAGTGGGAGTCATACTGGACCAGTTTCCCATCCCTGGCCTTAAGAAGCTGGTACTTCTATTCCTTTTTCTTCAAGCATTCATATTGGAGCCCTGAGGTACCATATAAGAAATCTGAATCTGCTCGTTGTGAAAAAAATGCCCACGATCATGTTGAATGGTGTCAGTGTCAGTGTCCTGGGTAAGCCCAGCTGAGGTGTCTGCTGACAGCCAGGATCAACCATCAGCCCTGGGAGTGAAGGACCCTTGAGGTGATTCCAACTGAGGCCCCAGACGTGGTGGAGTAGATCTTTCACTGTAATGTGCTTCTTTGCAGATTCCTAAAACATACATTCAGCAAGTCTAATAAATGGTTATTTTAAGCTTGTAAATTGTGGAGCAATGTGTTACACACAGGAATAGTAACTGAAACAGAAAATGTGCCTAAAGCTTATCTTCCTCAAATCTAAGTCACAGCCCTGCAATGACAGTGGTTGAGTTTCAGAGCGCGCTGGGCTAGGGTAGGATGAAATTTAAAGATAACCTTGTGTGTGTGCAGGCAAGTCACTTCCTTTGTGTCTGACTCTGCAACCCTATGGACTCTAGCCCATCAGGCTCCTCTGTCCATGGGATTCTCCAGGCAATGGATAGGTTGCCATTTCCTACTTTAGAGAATCTTCCTGACCAGGGATTGAACCTATGTCTTGTGCATTGTACGCAGATTCTTTACTACTGGGCCACATGGGAAGCCCCAAGCCTGATTAGTAGTAGCGGTTTATAACCATGGTTCTGACACAAGTTTCCGGGCAGTTTGTGCCAGCTTGTCAATATATATAGTTTATTGATAACATCAATATTTGTGGTTTGGACCTGGTTTTGGTACCCGTGGGCTTACTGTTTGGACTTCTCACATAGCAAGGATATGCCTGCCTGACCAGTGGGGTGTTAGAAGCACCAGCTAAGATTCCATTTTGGGGAGCCTATTTCCAAGATGTTTTGTATCCATGTTAAAGGTTCCTGATTTAAGAGAGAAAGTTCTTCCAGGATGACCCTGCAGAGAAAGGACAATTGGAATCCACAAGGAGTATCTTGGGACCCCTTGCTATGAGGCAACCTTGGCTCTGATGCATACCCTTAGTTTAATACTGATGTTATATTTTTATGATTTTCCTGCAATAAAGTATAGATTTGTAAATGTGGTAATTGAGTCCTGTGAGTCCTCTTAGTGTCTTATTTAGTTTTCTGTAGTGTCTTATTGCCACTGTTAGTATGGATGCTGTAAGCAGACTCCTGTGCTGGTTTGAGAATATGCTCACACATACAAGTGCACATTGGTAGCCTCTTTATTGGCTAAATTACTCCTTTTCTTACCTCATTTTATGATAACTTCTGCTGTTTCCTGTTCTTGAATATACTACAGTCTTGACTAAGACTTTCCCTGGTGTCTTAGACAGTAAAGAATCTACTTGCAGTGCAGGAGACCCAGGTTTGATCCCTGGGTTGGAAAGATCCCCTGGAGAAGGGAATGACTACCCACTCCAGTATTCTTGCCTGGAGAATTCCATGCACAGAAGAGCCTGGGGGCTACAAGGTTGCAGAGAGTCAGGCACGACTAAGTGATTTTCACTCACTCAGGGGTTAAAAAGGCTGATGTCAAGGTAAAATATTAAAGTGCATTTCTGAAGTTGAAAAGATATATTTGCATTTAATAAACTGCAATACTGTATACTAATAGCGTATTCTCACTAACCCACTGTTGGAAATGACTTTTTAGTGACAAAGTCAAACATAATTATGGAAACTCAAAGAGGTGTATTGGTGTTGTTATTAATGTTCCCCCACCACCAGGCAGTTCTCTAGTGAAGTTCTCATAGACATTGTCTTCTTGCTGTAGTCATTAAAACAGTGCCAAAGAACTAAAACATGAGGTGGTGCACTAATATTTCAGCTGTTATTTTTCTGGGTACCGTTCTTCATTACCTTTACTTAGACATAATCATGTGATTTGTTTTCTCCAGTGAAATATCTTCTAAAGTGATATGTCACTTCTGCGCAGACATAGTACAGAGGGCACCATTGTCCAAATTCCCTCTGAAGATCACTGGAGTATGTGACAGGGAGTACTCTAATAATAGGAGTAACTGTAGTGGGCAGTAGCCCCTAAGTGATGGTGCTGGACATAAGATGTGAGCAAGAAATAAATTTTATATGTTAAGCTGCCGATAGGGTTTGTTACTGCAGCGTAACTTAGCCTATTCTAGCTAATACAGGGTATTCTTATCTTAAATATGCCTTCTGATAATAGTGAACTTCTGGGATATTCTGTCTTCTATAATTCTAGGAGAGATGATTTGTTGAATGATTCCTCCCTAAAACTTCCTTTTCAAAAAAAAATGTTTTTAAAACATTACCCTTTTTATTTGTGGATTTCAAATATCTTTGCAAATTGTGTTTCAGTTGCTTTTGATGTTGTCTATCTAGGAAAGATTCTTCCCTAAGAGATGAGTTGAATTCTAAGGGTAAAATGGAGTATATGTTCCTTCAGTTCAGTTCAGTTCAGTTGCCCAATCATGTACGACTCTTTGTGACCCCATGGACTGCAACACGCCAGGCTTCCCTGTCCATCTGAGCCAGGTTTGCCTGTGAGTGTCCAGGAGTCTCCAGCAGAGGCATAGGTTAACAGTGGCCTGCTGCTGGGTCAGGCCCTACCATAGTTTGGCCTCAGGCCAAACAACAGTGAGGGAACACAGTCCTGCTCATGAGTAGAAAATTGGATTAAAATTTACTGAGCATGGCCCTGCCCGTTAGAACAAGACCCAGATTCCCCCACAGTCAGTCTCTCCCATTAATTAGCTTCCACAAACCTCTTACCATCAGAAGGCAGACAGAATGAAAACCTAAATCACAGAAAACTAACCAACCTGATCACACGGACCACAGCCTTATCTAACTCAATGAAACTATGAGCCATGCCTTGTAGGGCCACCCAAGACAGATGGGTCATGGTGGAGAGTTCTAACAAAGTGTGAGCCACTGGAGAAGGGAATGGCAAACCACTTTAGTATTCTTGCCTTGAGAACCCCATATTCCTTCAGGGAGTCATTTATTTCTTGATTTTCCTGCAGCAGTGTAGTAACTATGCTTTCAATCAATGCCCTACTTCAGTGGTGACTGGTTACACCCATTTTTGCACAATGACAAGAGTAACACAAGCAACAATAATTTTGAAATTCATTACAATGCCAGGCTTTATATGCTCTCATTAAGCATTAATTGGTAGTTGATGGCTATTGCTATTTTTAACACCATTAGTTCATAGCAATATAATTAGTAACGCTAAGTACAGGAACCACATTAATAGCATTACTAATTGTAAATCTGGAGATAGAAACGCAACATGACTGGTTAATTTCCAGGCAATATCTCATGATAATTAGCTGTAGGACATTTGTGCCAAACTAGAAAGGTAAATAATTTAAATTCTTTCTACAATTTTTTGTGGTTTGTGATACTAGTACCACACTTTAATGTGTGGATCTCATTCTACCTTCTGATGTTAATTTTTTTTCTTTTGAATTCCCTTTTGGCATATGCTAAATAACGATTCATTTGTCTCCCTCAAGAAAAATGTATAACCATTTGTTGAACAAATTTTATTGCCCCATACCCAAGTTGCAAAAAGTAATATATTAAATGACTTACTACTTCTATTATATTGTAATTGGTTTCTAATGTTTAGTACAAAACCCCTTAATAGTTTTTGTTGTATACCCTCTCTTTCCTCATTTCTCCAGCAGTAAACTGAAACTGGCCAACTTTAGAAGTCTAGTATGAAGTTTCATGATAGTGGAGTTAAGGTGGAAAGGTACCAATATAGCTACAATATAGGAAATACAGCTACAATAAGTAAATTAAAAACAACAATAACTTGATATTCCATACCTACATTCATGTTGTTTACCCTGTACTAATTCCTTTAGTTTAGTCACCTTTTCTGAGCTAGAAGAATCTATACTGCCTACAAGACTGGAGAGCCTATTCATTAATTATCCTTTTATGAGCTTTATAAAGGACAGATTTTAGAAAAATATTCTCAATTATTTCCTTTTCAGAATTTTGATGGAATGTATGTGAGGAGATTGGGAATGACTAGACACTGATCATTCATCAGACACTGGTATAGTAAAAAATTTTTAAAAATTGAGTCATTGTTTAAGAAATCATAAAACACATAATTTCATTTTGCATTAATTTTAAAAAGTTATTTTTCAGTTAAGGTATGATGCTCCTCAGAGACAGTACTGTTAGCATGCCATTTCAGTCATGTCTTCATGTTTGTTTTGGCTTCTGAAATAAACTGGATTACATTTGGAAACACTGATTTTCCTCTCTTGACTTGCTTTTCCTTATTCTTTTCACATCTGAGAGTCACCATGTGTATCTTGCTGCTTCATTGGTAATGGGGGCAACAGCCAAAATGATGATTTCAGCATGTTGAAACTTTGAATGTCAGTAGATTCTATGGTTTATGATTGGTTAAAATCAGGAAAAAGAAGTTGATAGCTTAGTGTGTTATTGTAAAATGTTAACATAAATCCAAATGCTTTTTACACAATGAGAGCAAGAGGGTAAAAGAAAGACACGTGGTTGGTGAAAACTCTCGAAGAGTTTATTTCCCATATTGGCTCTGAAGATTTTGTGAGAGTAGTAGCTTCATTATTCTCTTTCTTGAGCTTTCAACTCTTAACAGAATGTGCGTTAACTTGTCAAAATGTACTATGCTATTATTTAGTTGTAATTAGTTAATGATTATGTCGCCTCTTTTGGCAGGGAATGCCTTAACTGATGAAACAATCTTCTACCTGCTTTAAAAATATACATATATAAACAATAGAGAAAAAACCACTGGGAAGGCACATGATGATTATTTTCTGTCACATTAGCACATTAATGTGCAGTGAGTTTAAAGAAGTGGCATGAATAAGCTGCTCCACTGTATTCTTGGTAATATTGACTTTTATGGGCAATTTAGTTTTAAGTCTACAATATATGATTTAACACAGTTCTGCTTTTCCAAAGATGGAGTATGAAGGTGATCCTTGTTCAGTGAAACACCCTAAGAAAATAAATTATTTCATCTTCCTGGCGATGGTTAAGTTTAGTAGAAATATTACTACCAGTTGCTTTACTTTCATCAGGTAATCCTTTTTCAAATGTAAGGTGATAATTACTTAGCTACAGCTAATTATTGCTGGATAACCTGGTGTGGCTGAATGGGAGAAGAATGTTTTGACTTACTGCTAAAATTATTAAGAAGCCCCCCAACTCCATGAAAAAATTAGAGTTTGAAAGTTTGAGACGTTAATAACATTATCAAATTTACTTTACTTTTGTTTCTGCAATGTGGGAAGACAGTGGTTTTTCTTTTCTCTTGCATGTTTCATGAGGATCTGGAAATCCAAAGAAAGTAGCAGAACAGGTGATGGCTTACGATGGAGAGTGTGAACTCAGAGGGCTACAATTTTCATGCCATCTGCCCCAGAGCACATAAGCTTCCAGAAAGCGTGAGGTTTTCAGGATAATATATGGTCAGTCTAGAGATAAAAATTAAATACACGTGTGAATCTATTGTGAGAAGAATGCACATTTGTAATAAAGGCAAGTTTTATGTGACTTGAGAAGAATAGGACTGTGAAATGATAGAATATTTACTTAGAATTTTAACAGCCATGTACTATCTGAAGCAGATGCATACGAGAAAGGCTACAGCCTCAGACCAATGCCCTGGCAAACACTGAGAAGGCAGTATTTTATTGTTCCAGACCTTTATTTATCTACCAGCAGATGTCCCTATAAGGCAGTAATATCTTACAGTTAGAACAGCTGATTATGAAAAATCAGAAACTGAACCACTCATCATATTTCCAAAGATTAATGGGATTAAATCCACCATGTACTTCAAAATCTTTCTGGAGACAGATAAAGTGCAGAATAGTTCAAAAGTAAATTTAGTGTACTTCTGAAAACCACATGGAACAAAATTCCTTCTTAAAAAAAAAAATCTAGGAGTCCCTCATGACCTTAATTAGCATTAAAACCTCTTTCTAAAATAAAATACTATTTTTTATTATATCTGTGTTATCAGTTATACTTTAATATTCATTGAAAGAGGAAAATACTCAAGGTCCAAAAACTATTCTGAATTCAGTAAAATGCATTTTGTATTTAAATGAATTATGCTAGTGGTAAAGAATCCACCTGCAAATGCAGGAGATGTAAAGAAATTCAGGTTTGATCCCTGGGTCTGGAAGATCCCCTAAAGTAGAGCATGGCAACCCACTCCAGTATTCTTGCCTGAAGAATCCCAAGGACAGAGGACCTCAGAGTCGGACATGACTAAAGTGACTTAGCACACAGCATAGTCTCTTTGTACATTTGAAAAATAACAGAAAACACACACACACACATATATATAATAATGTATGTGATACATTACCTATATTACTCAACTTTCAGCCAATTCCAGATAGCTGTAAGTAGTCTGGCAGTAGCTCAAGCTACCAGTCATGAAGTAGCTTCTTCATTTCTTCTCTTCCAACTTTTCATTCTTTAGTGACATGACACTTCTTGGTAAATAGAAAGCAGCATAGAGAAAAATTGTTGCAATGAAATACAACTGGCTTCCTTTGTTGATAAAACATTAAAACACAAAGTCAGTACCAATGCTAATTAGCATTTCTGTTTTTAGAATTAACAGATGCATTTGTTTTTCTCTTTTTAAGAGAGGTAAATGCTATCAAGACCAAAGAGGTGACCTCAATGTCATGAAAAAGTATGGATTTTGAAACTAAATAAACTCAAATTTCTAAATATCATTGCCGCTTTCTAGCAGTGTGAGTCAGGGCAAGTTAACCAACATCTAGCTTACATGTCTTCATTTGAGAATAACATCAGAAATCTTATGGAATCAGTACAAATATTAAATAAGATCATTAATGATCATGCTGATATATTATAGGAATTCAGTAAATGCCAGCACTCCTCCTACATTTTTCGCAGTCCATTCCTTTAAGTACATTTTAGGATCTAAGTAAATATTATTCGTTCACTTGCTCTTAGAATAGGTGCCCTGATTTCCCATTACGGGAATTACGTAAAAGATCAAGATCATGGAGGATGCGGCATTGGTGCTGGACTTAGAAGGATTCTATTCAGTTAAAGAAAATTTGTCAAAAATTATTTTCAAATAGTAGAAGTATTCAGAGACTTAAAAATAAGAATTAGATCAGGCAGTGCCTCCTCTGTCTCTGATATCCTCGATCTTCATGGAATTAATAAACCCTAGAATTTCTCTCTAGTGATGTGCTAGATCAGTGTTGCAAGTCCAGGATCTACCTGATGTCTGCTCACGGGCAGTCCATGTCTCTCAATGATAAGTAATTTAAAGTATTGTTGCTGCTGCTGCTGTTAAGGTGCTTCAGTCGTGTCCGACTCTGTGCGACCCCATAGACGGCAGCCCACCAGGCTCCCCCGTCCCTGGGATTCTCCAGGCAAGAACACTGGAGCGGGGTTACCATTTCCTTCTCCAGTGTATGAAAGTGAAAAGTGAAAGCGAAGTCGCTCAGTTGTGTCCGACTCTTCGTGACCCCGTGGACTGCAGCCTACCAGGCTCCTCCGCCCATGGGATTTTCCAGGCAAGAGTACTGGAGTGGGTTACCATTGCCTTCTCCAAATTTAAAGTATTATCTTTATGTAAAATGTAATAGAAAGCCAGCTTCTTATGTATTTTTAAGAGAAAATACAAGTCTTTAAAAGTCCTGCTGGTGTACACTTGCTCTCTCCTTCTGCCTTTATGGACACTTTGGTGGAGACAGTTTTAGAAACACACCTCATTGAGTCACATGAGGAGAGAAAAGCCCTTTGGATGATCATTTTCACTAGAATACTAGAAAAGGAAATTTTATTTTCAGTTAAGTTTAGAAATAAAAATTTCACTGTCTGAAGAAACTTTCCAGAAAGACAAACATTCACAAATTTATCCTCTGTAATTATATTCAAAATAACACAAATTCAGGATCTCTATATCTATCTATGTATCTCTATCTCTTTATTTATCTATCATCTATCTATCACAGACTGCAACCTTCACTTGTATGCTAGGACACATGTTTCTATACAAAAAATATGGCTAAAAAAAGCAAAATAGTGGAGATGATAGAAAATAGTGGGAGAAACATTCTAAAATATACAAATAAAAAAATGAAGAGAGGAGATAACAGTGAAGAAAGAAAAATAATGCATGAATTCCATGCTTCCTTTAAAACAGATTTGAAGGGGTTGATAAAATTATATATAATACACACACAAAAAGGACAAAATATGTGACTGAGAAAATGAGAGAAAAGGCATAAAAGGATGGAAAAAATAAAATGAAGCCAGGAGTAAGCTGAATACAAAAATGCATACCACAAAGTGATATACATGTTATATTGATCAACTGAAAATTTTATCCTGAGCTTCCTGGCAGGCAGTTAGAAAGAGGGGTGCCTTCATCTTTTTGTTCATTTACTCATTCAACAAATATCTGAGCATCTTCTGTTAAGCATTATTCTAGGGGCTGAGAGTAGGCCAGTGAACAAAACAGAATGTTCTCATTCAGTGGAAGGAGACAGGCAATAAAAGAAGTAAAGTGGCTCAGCAGTAAAGAATCCACCTGCTATTGTATGAACCCAGGTTCAATCCCTGGGTCAGGAAGATCCCCTGGAGAAGGAAATGGCAGCCAACGCCCATATTCTTGCCTGGAAATCCAATGGATGGAGGAGCCTGGCAAGCTACAGTCCATGGGGTCACAAAAGAGATGGACACGACTGAGTGACTAAGCAACAATGATTAACAGTGACTAAACAACAAGGAAGAGAAATGGAATCGTGTGGAGAGTGGGAATCTTTTCCATTCTAAAATAGGGTGGCCTCACTGAGAAAGTGGTAGCTGAGGAAAAACCTCCAGAAAGCGAATGTCAACCTTATGTGTTAACTCTGCAGATCTGTGAAGGAGCAAAGGCAAGCAGCAGAGTTAACAGGTGGGAGTGTGCCTGGTGAGGTTTCCTGGGAATGAAAGAAACCAGGATTTCTGAACCTGAAAGAGGTATGAGTGAGTGGCCACGCTCCTCAATTATAATTCTTCTTTGACTGCAATCTCAAGTACCAATACTTTGGTCATCTGATGCAATGAGCCAACTCACTGGAAAAGACCCTAATACTGGGAAAGATGGAGGGCAGGAGGAGAAGGGGATGACAGAGGATGAGATACTCAATGGACATGAGTTTGAGCAAGCTCTGGGAGCTGGTGATGGACAGGGAGGCCTGCCATGCTGCAGTCCATGAGATCGCCAAGTCAGGCATGACTTAGCAACCGAACAACTTTCTTGGGTTGTGCTCTTCGGGTGTTTTTCAGTCATGTACTGTGGGCTTAACATTAGGGAGCTGCTCAGTGAGATGGATTCCAGAATCCCACAAATGATGTTGTTTGGGGACCATGATTTCTAAGTGGCCATCTCAGTCCAAGATGTACCTTAGTTCACCTAGAAGTGCCTAACCTAGTGACAGGGATCCACATACTCTGATTTGAATATATACACAATTCTGTGTACTTTTCTAAAGTTTCTAGTTTTCAGCAGATTCTCAAAGGGTTTCATGACTAAAAAAGGATTAATATTCATAGGTCTAGATTGATAGAACTATATACTATAGGCAATATCTCTTACAGTTGTTTTATTTCTTTTTAATCACTATTGAATTTTGGGGGAGAGGTAGATGGCAGTTATATTCTGCAGCTGAGTAAGGAGGGTCATGCTCCAATAATCACCCCAGAAAGGGTCAGGTAGGAAAAGGTAACAGCAAGTGCAAGTGAAAATGAGAGGCATGAGAGAAACACGAGGTGTGAAGTTTCACGTGTTGAACAGTGAGTGTGGAGGAACCTTGCTAGGAGAAGATGGGTGTTTGTGGTGGGTGGACCAGAAGGAGACGCTGAGTAGAATGAATGGGAGAGAACAGTGAGGATGGGAAACAGTCGTGGTTCGGTGAGAGTAAGAGGATGTGGGTGGCCAATGGGGACAGGATACTGATAAGATATAGCATGATAAAGTCAATTTTCTTGGTAAGGCTTTCTCATTTTTTTCTAATTTTATTTTATTTTTAATTGGAGGATAATTATTCTACAATATTGTGATGGTTTATGCCATACGTGAACATCTCATTTGTTTTTAATCTAGACAATTTACATGAAAAGTTCTTATAGCAAATAGCATTCCAATGTTAGATACGTCTAATATTAGAAATATTCAATTAGATAATGCTAGGAAATATTGGCTATTTCAAGATACTCAGACACCCACTTTAATGTTTACATTCAAAAAATGAATATTGCTAAAAGCTTTGAAATTGATAATATCTTGTTAACACAAAGTAATACTGTAATTGATGATTAAGATGATAAATGAGGAAAAGGGAGAAGAGGGGGAAAAAAAGGTTTGTGTAAGACAAAAGGAAGGATTAAAAAGAAATAAGAAAACATTTCTCAAAGTCTCTGTACCTGATACTTCCATCTCATAGTATGTGCTATACTGTTTAGAAATTAAGCCTGTCTTTACAAATGGTTTATCATTAATAGCCCAAAGAGAATGAGTTATTAGCTCTGAACTATTTAGGTGAGATGAGAGACATGAATTTTGACCATCAGTCAGTAGATGCTGGAGCAGCCTGCCAGGAAGGCTGTGGGTCTCCTGGTAAGATGGCTGTTTAAGAGAGGAGAGAACCCCATCACTTTGGGACCATTTTCATAGCCTTCCCCCCTCCTCTCTCCTATCCTCACCACAGTGAAGGAGTGGAAAATAATAAATCACCTTTGCAGCCTCCTTCCACCCTGAGACTTTAAGATTCTTTGCGTTCTTCCTATCCACCCTCAAAAGGCATAGAAATTTAGTCAGCACTCTTTTTTTTTTTTTTTCAGGGACTCCTCAGCCTTTCAGGCATTACCAAACATGTAATTAAGGGATGCTTTAAAGCTTTAGCAGGCTCAGTTTTGAACACCCCCTCCCTT
Source organism: Bison bison bison (assembly GCF_000754665.1). Lineage (NCBI taxonomy): Eukaryota > Metazoa > Chordata > Mammalia > Artiodactyla > Bovidae > Bison > Bison bison. Next base: position 1,837,490 of record NW_011494956.1, read on the forward strand.
CTATTTGAAATGCAAAATGGAAATGCTAATGAGGGTTTCCTTGTCTGTCACCATTTTCCAAACTGAGAAATGCTAGATCTCAAATATCTTCAGATTATCTCTTCGCATAGGCAATGAGGAACACGGGAGGTTCTATCCTTCAGGTAATTACAGGCCCAAGATTTTCACAACAAATTTAAATTTACAGGGAGGTGGTGATTGTTGGGCCAAGCCTCGTTTTTTAGGAGAAATGGAACGATCCAGATCTGTCCTTGGAGTTGTTTTCCTCTGACCTCTGCCCCTATCCCAACATATATCCTGAGCCTTTCCTACAAGAGGGAACAGTTTTCTTAGACATACTATTGGAGGACAGGAAAGAGCAGCTTTGTGTCATATCATAGAATGGCCCCTAGAAGGTAGCACATTTCCTGAGGAGGTAAACTTTTTATGGTTTAATTTTTAATTGCTCACTCAACATCTCCACCTCAATGCCCACAGGAGCTTCAATGTCTCTATGCCCCAACTGAAAACGCCCACCTTCTCCATTTCTATGGTACCTCCCTTCTCCCAGCTACTCACTTCAAAACTTCAATGAGTGAGAGCTTCCCAGGTAGCAAAGTGGTAAAGAATCTGTCTGTCAATGCAGGAGACACAAGAAACATGGGTTCAATCCCAGGGTCAGGAAGATCCCCTGGAGGAGGTCATGGCAGCTCACACCAGTATTCTTGCCTGGGAAATCCCATGGACAGAGGAGCCTGGAGGGCTGCAGTCCATGGGGTCACAGAGTAGGATATGACTTGACTGAGTGACTGAGCATACACACACACACACATACACAGTGGAGAGAAGTGATCTGGCAGACACTGCCTTACCCAAATGCTTTGAATGTCAGGATACATGTGTGGTGGTCGGAGAATAACAGGAATAAAAAGCAGAAACTTCCTTTTAAAGCATTAAGGAGGTTGGGCTGAAAACATCCAGTCTGACATCAACTAATCCCAGGTAGCTACAAAATGACTGGTTTTTTTATTTTGCTTGTAATGTGTCCTCAGGAAATTTCACCAAATGAATAACTAAAACAAGCCCATATGGGCATTCTTGAACATCTCTAGTCTATTACAATGAGGAGAGCACCTGTTTAAAAATAGTCTGGGTGATAAATCACAGAAGGTTGCATTAATCAAGGTAGCCTAGAGCTGATAAGTGCAATTATGGGTTTGTCACCCCGGGGAAACATCTTGATCAGAGCTCCTCAAACCCAGTATAAACCCTCAAATTTTTGCCCAAAGACGCATGTACCTAATTTGGGGACTTAGCACATCTTATCCATAGGGTATTGAAGGCCTTCTGGCAAGGCCTTATCCAATATCCACAGTAATGAAAACTTATTCTGGTGAGATCTATTAATGGCGTTATGATGGACTACCTCTACAACAAGGGGCAGCAGTCTTCACACATCACAGGTGAAAAGAAACAGAACCAAAAACCAAGCCTGAGTCCTGAACTCTCCTATTCCTATGTGCCCTAGAATTTTACATAAGTGGATGAAGGCAGACTAGTTGTATCTCACCATTCAGTGAGATACTTGCTTTGGATATTTGCTTTGGATGACTTTTTTAATGCTATGAAACTAGAATTTTTAAAGCAATACCATCATAATTCAAAAAACAAATATTTTTAAGACCAAAATAGAAATAATTGAGCCATCAATATTGAATGTTATTTTAAGATTATGCATTTTTACTGTGATTGGTAGCAGTTATTAGCTATGATGCTAGCATAATAAAAGTATTTTCTGATTTTTCCTATAGTCACAAAATGAGAGGAATCTGCATGCTGAAATATTTAGAGCTCCTGGATTCTGGTATTAGTCATCTAATTTCATTTCAAGGGCTATGTCAGTTCCCCTTGCTCCAAATTTCCTCTGCACGTTACAGTCTATACTGTGTTCACTTCTGATTTGAAACCATCTATCACTAGCTGTTTCTCCTACACATTTTGTCTTGCCATGAAAGATAACACATGGTATTGTTGATTAACACTTTATGTATGTGTATGATATCACCCTGTTACCCGCGACAAGCTGTAAGACCCTATGGGAGGAGTGACCACCCTTTTTTGTATTTTCATAACTCTTATTCCATGTTACACTCAATGTATGTTTGCTAAGTGACAGAGTCTGGCAGAAAATTGGTGCCGCTTGTGCTTTTGAGATAGTATGGGATCCAAAATGACAAGATCCCAGAAACAGATGCCAGTGTGTTCATGAATCTAGTGTATAACGAAAGTTAAAAACTTAATGCAGAAGGAAAGAATGGTTTATCTAACAAGCAATGCCAGCAACTCTCCAGGCCAGAATACTAGAGTGGGTAGCCTTTCCCTTCTCCAGGGGATCCTCTCAACCCAGGAATGGAATCGGGGTCTCCTGCATTGCAGGCGGATTCTTTACCAACTGAGCTATGACCCAGGCTAGTCATTAATTGTTTGTATGACCTTGGACACAGTGCTGAATATTTCTTGCCCTCAGTTTACTCATTTGTAAAATGGAGAGGTAGCATATTAAGAAGCAGAGACATTACCTTGCCAACAAAAGTCTGTCTCATCAAGGCTATGGTTTTTTCAGTAATCATGTATGGATGTGAGAATTGGACTATAAAGAAAATTGAGCACTGAAGAATTGATGCTTTTGAACTGTGGTGTTGGAGCAGACTCTCGAGAGTCCCCTGGACTGCAAGGAGATCCAACCAGTCCATCCTAAAAGAGATCAGTCCTGAGTGCTCATTGGAAGGACTGATGCTTAAGCTGAAACTCCAATACTTTGGCCAATTGATACGAAGAGCTGACTCATTTAAAAAGACCATGATGCTGGGAAAAATTGAAGGCAGGAGGAGAAGGGGACAACAGAGGATGAGATGGTTGGATGGCATCACTGACTCAATGGAGATGAGATTGGGTAAACTCCGGGAGTTGGTGATAGACAGGGAGACTTGGCGTGCTGCGGTCCATGGGGTCTCAAAGAGTCGAATACAACTGAGTGACTGAACTGAACTGAAAATGGAGAGACAGTCTGTGCTAGAGACTGGATTATATGACTTGTGAGCATGCCTGGCAAAGTGCTGGGCACACTGCAAGACCCAATACTTTACGTGAAAAATAAATCAATGTCAACTGCAGACTTGGATAAACTGGGAGTCAGGAAAAAGAAGTAGTGCTGAATTTAATAGACATTTTTGATATGGAAGCCATTTGAAAAATGGTTATGCACAATTAGTCGTCTTCATTCCCTGTAACACCAAGATGCAATAAATAATCTTGAAATTGTCTGCGTGGGATTCAGGTTTGCACAGTGGGATCTCGCCTTGCTTTGGCTGGTTTGCACGCCTGTTCCGAGTTGTTTTCATGTATTGTATAGATGGATCATGCTTTCAGATGCACCAAGTTGTTCTCCACAAAGGAAGAATTTATGAAGTCCTGTGGTTTTCATTTCATGAAAAGTGGATGTAATGTTTTTAGATCATTCAGCTAAGATTATAGGTGCTCTTCCCTAATAGAATTTTCTTCTTATATATTGGCCTCATTTTTAAGAAAATAGGTTTACTCGTACACTAAATTCATCCAAACTGGAGGCCTGGCTATGTAGAAGACAGATAAGTAAGACAGCACTGATTGTAGTAGATATTTTTGACACAGAAAGCTCTATGGAACATGATTATGCACTATTCACTTTTGAAAGAAATTTTTCACATTAAATCAAGTTGTGAACTATGAAACCTGAAGTTTGAGGACATTTAAAATTATTATTATTAAGTTTAACTCTTCTCAACACTGGGAGAAATTTGATAGAGTTTTATGTACATGGTCCCATTTGATTTTAATTTATTCTAATATATTTAGAGATTTTAGTATAATTCATAATCCAAAGATCTTTCTCATGTTCAGTTTTTTCCACTTACAAAATAGAATCCACTTATGAATCCTTCAAGGAATTTTCACAATGGTCTTATAGCCTCTTTTAAATTAGTCCACTGTAGATCATCAGCTAATTCAATATCTCTTAGATCATCAGCTAATCCAATATCTCTCATTTATCCACTGGATATTATAAATTTTCCTCCCATTAGAATTCCCCCATCCAGAAAAGCTCTTTCTTCATATTTTTCTATAATACTACATTCTTTTGTAAATCTTTAGGCCTATAGAGCAGCATTTATTGAGCCAATTTATCTTATAAGGCAAAATCTAAAACAAATATCTTCTATCCAAACTAACCCTAGTAATTCATAAAAGTCATTCTTTAATTATTTCCCTCAGGTCATTGTACCATTTTTGATAAACATTTGTTCTACTCTGAATGGCCCCATATGAGTAGGAAAGGCTGATTAGCTCAGATTGCTTCTTAGGTTAAGATTGTACCACATGCTATAGACAAAAAAGAAAAACTCTTTGTTCCTGTATCATATATGCTTATTTTTCACACCAAGCTCCTTGAAAGGTGTTTTGGCTCTTCTAAATGATTTGTAGAGCTGCTTTTAAAAAAATAGCCCTAAAATTCCCACTTTATGAACTGGAGCTATGTGTTGTTCTATGTTGTTTTCATTTGTATGAATTTCTTCCTGTGTTTTTCAACTGAAAAACGAATAGTCCTTATTGTAACTGGTGAAACAATATGCAGCAAAGATGCGATAAAATGCCAATTATCACACAGTCTTTTCACTCCCATTCGCATATTACTAGTTTTGCTTTTCTACTTGCTCACATAAATGCATATAAGCACATAAATGCAAAAAAATATAGTTTTGGTTGGTTGATTATTTTATCACCAGGATAGTAGCATAATATACACATTTCCTTTCAACTTGTTTTTGCTTTTATTCAGTTAATATCTCATAGATAACCCTGTATATGAGTAGATATTCAACTATGATTTTTCTACTTTAATACACGCTCATAAACACATTTGTACAGAAATGGGAATAACACAAGCTGGTTTGATATTTTTTAGAATAATATTTTTCTTCTTTTTTGTTTAGACATATGCTTCTTACCTTGACAATTAACCTTATAGATCCTACTTTGATCTTTAAACAAATTCTGCCTCTGATTTTTTTGGTCCCTATCTTTTGGCAATGATGGGTACACTTAATATTTGAGCAATCATGAAAGATGCTTCATCACTTTACCCAGTTCTTCAGTGCCTGCATTTCCAAGTAATAGTAAATGCTAGGTAGTAATTAAATCACCCAAGAAATGGAACCATCTCTCTCAGGTTTTAGTATGACCGGCCTGTTATTTTTTCAGATTATATGGGTGCTTGATGAAAATCTCTGAGGTGAAACCTGAATGAGCTATTAAGACAACAAGTAGGTTTGATAGCTTCAATCCTCATATGCTTCTCAAACTGCTTGACGTGGAGGCCATGGTCTATGGTTTTCCCCCAGGAACCTCGTGCTTGTGAATTATACATGGGTTCAGCTCACATCAGTGAAAGGTTAACCTATGGGAATACCAACCTTAAGAAAACGGTTTACCTCACAAAATGTTTTTATTGTGATTAAGTATTTGAAACATTTTATTTTTTCCCTGAACTTTCCTCTCCCATCTTCACATATGCTAAATCTGGTCATCTGTAATTGTGAGGGTGCTACGATGTGCTGCTTAGATGCTCCTTTGGAAAAGACTTGTCACCCCGGCTGCTGAGAGCACTGCTAGCAATCAGCCTTCTTCAGGAATTGTCTCAGTCAAGAGATCCACCTGGCCCATGGCCACATCTCTCTGAGATTTAAAAACCCAGCCCTCTTGCCCTGACTCAGGACAGCTCTGTGTGCATGCTCTGCTAGATCACTCAGTCTGACTCTGTGAGTCCAGGGACTGTAGCCTGCCAGGCTCCTCTGTCCATGAAATGTTCCAGGCAAGAATACGGGACTGGGTTGCCATTTCCTTCTCCAGGCAATCTTCCCAACCCAGGGATTGAACCCAGGTCTCCACATTTATTGTACATACTAGTATATTTGGACATATTTCTGCCATACTATTTTCTGTTTTTTGATTATGGTTCCCCAGTTTTTTTCATTTTTTTCTCCTCTACCTTCTTTCAGGTTTTTTACATTTTCTTTCCTTTCATTTTTCTTCTTTTTTTAATTGAAGCATATTTGTTGCAAAATATTATGTTGCTGGTGTATCATATAGTTAGTCATAAATTTTTAAAGTTATACTCCATTTATAGTTATTATAAAATATTGACTACAGTGTTGTATAATAATCCTTGTAGCTTATTTTACAGCTTTGGAAATTGTACTAGTTAGGGTTTTTATTTGCAAACAGCCAAAACAAACTCTAGCTGATCTGAGCAAAAAAGGCATTGATTAAAAAAATATTGAGTAACTGTTAAAATTAACTGACAAGATTATATGGGGTGAACTGTAAGGTGGTTTCTTTCTGATTATCTATAAGGTTAAATTAATTTATAAGAATCACAATATATATTTTAACGAAACCCATTCTAATGAATTATATATAAAATGAGTTACCATGTGTTCCTGTTTATGACTGTTATTTCAAATTTTTTAATTACATGTATAATTTTATTTTTAAGGCATCATACAATATATTTTTTAGTGTGTAGTTCAATTGATTTTTAACTATTTTTTAAATGAAGTATAATTAATTTAGATATATAGCAAACTGATTCAGTTTTATATGTATGTGTGTATGTACATATGAAACTCCAATACTTTGGGCACTTGATGCGAAGAGCTGACTCATTTGAAAAGACCCTGATGCTGGGAAAGATTGAGGGTAGGAGGAGAAGGGGATGACAAAAGATGAGATGGTTGGATGGCATCACCAACTCAATGGACATGGGTTTGGGTGGACTCTGGGAGTTGGTGATGGACAAAGAGGCCTGGCATGCTGTGGTTCATGGGATCGCAAAGAGTCGGACACGACTGAGTGACTGAACTGAACTGAACGGATACATGTATATATTCTTTTTCAGATTTTTTTTCCATTGTAGGTTTTTATAAGTTATTGAATGTAACCACTTTGTTATACAATAGGTCCTTCTTGGTTATCTATTTTGTATGTTGTAGTGTGTATATGTTAATCCCAAACTCCTAATTTATTCCTCCCTGCTACCAAAGGGGATAGCCCCCTGCTATATCCCCTTTGGCAACTATATGTTTGTTTTCTGTGTTTGTGAGTCTGTTTTGTAAATAAGTTCCTTTGTTTCATTTTCTTTAGATTCTACCTATAAGTAATATATGATATTTGTCTTTCTCTATCTGATTTCAGTTCAGTTCAGTTCAGTCGTTCAGTCGTGTCCGTCTTTGCGACCCCATGAATCGCAGCACACCAGGCCTCCCTGTCCATCACCAACTCCCGGAGTTCACCCAGACTCACATCCATTGAGTCAGTGATGCCATCCAGCCATCTCATCCTCTGTCGTCCCCTTCTCCTCCTGCCCCCAATCCCTCCCAGCATCAGAGTCTTTTCCAATGAGTCAACTCTTGGCATGATAATTAATATGATAACACAAATGGCATTATTTCAGTCTTTTTTATGGTTGAGTAAATTTCCATTATATATTATATATATATATGTATATACACACACACCATATCTTCTTTATCCATTTATCTGTCAATGGATACTTGGATTGTTTTTATGTCTTGCCTTGGCTATTAAAAACAGTGTTGCTATGAACATTGAGGTGCATGTATGTTTTTGAATTATAGTTTTCTCTGAATATATTCCAAGGAGTGGATTGCAGGATCCTATGGTAACTCTATTTTTAGTTTTTTAAGGATCCTTTATACTGTTTTCCATAGTGGGTGTACCAATTTACATTCCTACTAACAATGTAGGAGGGTTTCTTTTTCTCTACACTTTCGCCAGCATTTATTATTTGCAGGCTTTTTAATGATGGTCATTTTGACGAGTGTAAGGTGAGATACTGCATGGTAGTTTTCATTTTCATTTCTCTAATTATTAGTGATATTGAGCATCTTTTCATGTGTCTGCTGGCCATCTGTATGTTTTTTTTGGAGAAATGTCTGTTTAGGTCTTCTGCCCATTTTTGATTGAGTTATTTTTATATATATTAAAATATATGAGCTGTTTGTATATTTGTGTATTTTGGAAACTAATCCCTTGCCACTAGTATTGTTTGGAAATATTTTCTCCCATTCTGTAGAATGTGTTTTCATTTTGTTTATGATTTGCTTTGCTATGCAAAAGCTTTTAATTATATCCCATTTGCTTATTTTTGTTTTTATTTTATTGCTCTGGAAAATGGATCAAGAAAGATATTGCTGAAATTTATATCAAAGTGTGTCCTGCCTATGTTTTCCTTTAGGAGTTTTATAATATCTGATCATATTTAGGTATTCAATCTGTTTGACTTTATTTTTGTATGTGGTGTTAAAGATTGTTCTAATTTCATTCTTTTACATGTAGCTGTCCAGTTTGGCATCCAGTCCCATAACTTCATGGCAAATAGATGGGGAAACAGTGGAAACAGTGGCAGATTTTATTTTTGGGGGGTCCAAAATCACTGCAGATGGTGACTGCAGCCATGAAATTAAAAGACGCTTTCTCTTTGGAAGAAAAGTTATCACCAACCTAGACAGCTTATTAAAAAGCAGACACATTACTTTGCCAAAAAAGGTCCATCTCATCAAGGTTATGGTTTTCCAGTAGTCATGCATGCATGTGAGAGTTGGACTATAAAGAAAGCTGAGCGCCAAAGAATTGATGCTTTTGAACTGTGTTGTTAGAGAAGACTCTTGAGAGTCCCTTGGATTGCAAGGAGATTCAGCCAATCCATCCTAAAGGAATTCAGTCCTGAATATTCATTGGAAGGACTGATGCTGCAGCTGAAGCTCCAATACTTTGGCTACCTGATGTGAAGAACTAACTCATCAGAAAAGAACTAACTCATCAGAAAAGGCAGGAGGAGAAGGGGACAACAGAGGATGAGATGTTTGGATGGCATCCCTGACTTGATGGACATGAGTTTGAGCAAGCTCCTGGAGTTGGTGATAGACAGGGAAGCCTGGCATGCTACAGTCCATGGGGTCATAAAAAGTCAGATATGACTAACTAAGGGAGTGAACTGATTAGGTCATAGTTTTGTTTTGAAGTGTTGGGCTTCTTGGTGGTTATTATGTTACCAAAATGTTAATAAATAGTTGAAAGAAGAAAAACAGGACATGTGTAGACTGATTATAAGTAAATGTGAATCAAGTATCATGTGTAATCCAATTTTGTGTATGTAGAGTTTAAGAAAAGAAATGTTAAATCTAAACCAGCAAAAAAGTACTTATAGATTATACAAGGAACAGAGATTATATGTAGTCTATTAGCTAACTCAGTTTATTTTCTTTTGACAATGATCAGGTAGTGCAGATTTTTTTCAGAAAATCAGACCTCAAATTTTACCCAATGGCATCATCATCAGCTGTCTTTTGGATCAGAAAGCATGCTGGCTGTAACTACATTGAACAGTTATTTAGCTCAGCACTGTTTTAACACTCATGCCGTCATAGTGTTTTCTAGAGGTGAACACTGCCTGGATATTGAGAAGACCATTGCCCCATCAGGCACCTCTGAGCTGCATGTAATTTTCCTGGCTGCGTATTACTCCAAAGTGTGTGACTGACACACTAAGCTCCCTCTCCCTACACCTGCCTTGTATCCTTTCCAGGACTGCCTCTAGCACATATACAGGGAGCACAGATGAGAAGTTTCACCACTAACCTCAGAAATAAAGATGCATTTCTAAAGCACTACAAAACAAGTAGTTGGATACTACAAAACAAGGGTACAAGTCCTTTGTATCCTTCTTGTCATTTTCAACTTAGATATCACCTGGGAAACCTTCCCCAACCTCCCTACCACCCATCTCTGCCTGGATTAAATTTATCTCTCTGTGCTCCAATTTTATTGTAGAAGCTAAAAGATTAATATGTGCAAGAATTTTTCTTCATTAGACTATGAGCTCCAGATGGGCAAAATACTATGCTTTATTTATTTTTGTATCTCCTTATTTGATGCTATATCAGATATCTATGTTTTCTTCATTTACATATGCATTTCTTTATATGCAACCTATGAGTCAAGTTAAAAAACACACTCTTGTTTCTTATACAATTGCGGAGCTATATTTTACAACTTAAAAGCTTTCATATTTATGTTTATTGGATAAATATTAAGTAAGTGCTGCAAATAATGTTTCAGCAGCTGACTGCCAAAACCACCTTAGTCAGAGACACATGCTATAGCTATGGCTACTATTTTATCTCACAGAAAAGCTACCCATTTTTTGGGAAAGGATCTCATTTTCCAATCAGACATAATGGACAGTTAAGGAAGTGCTGCATTTAAAAGAGAACGTTGCTTTATGGAGTTTATATCAACGCACTGACCATACGTAAAGATTCACATACATACTTCTTTCCTCTGTTGTCAGTGAGTGGGCTTTTGCTTTATATTTCCAGATCTACAGTTTAGAATTGCCTCAAGATATTCGTTTGCAACAAAATACACCCTTGGGATATTTTAGCTAGTAATCAATCAGTTGAAAACAACCAAAACTTTCAGGGGGAATAGCTATACCAAGAAAAGCGACTGGTGTTGGAATTCACCTCTCTTTTGTATTGGCACAGGATATGAATGATGGCAGTGTAAGAAACCTAGCAAAGCCAGAACATTTTTAAAATAAAATTCTTGAGCCTATTTTCCCTATTCTCTCAGTACATAATTTCTGTTTTTGCTAATTTCTGCTAATAAATATACCTTGGAAAGGTATATAGTGTGGTTAGTGGGAAGGGAATGAGATTTAAATTGAGACAGAAGAGACTTTAAATCTTGCCATTAGCTTCTATTCAATCAAGTTACTTAATTTTTCTGAGGCTCAGTTTCCCTGTCTGTAAAAATGGAGATAAAGGTACATTGAAGATAATCATGAGGCTACAGAATAATGCACTTGATGCACTAGACATAGAATCCATGCTCAACAACAATTAGTTGCCTTTATTACTAGATAGAGCAGGAAAAGAAGACCAATTACCTAAATCTTTGCATTGAAACATGTTTTCTTTATTGAATGGGCTTTGGTTTTAAGGCTGTTTGTACCTCTCTTCTCATAATGAGTGTTTGTGAAGACTAATGAAGCTCTTGGTAGACCATGACTCAAATAGTGAAAATAGCCTTTGTGTGACATGGGTGTTTTCTGATTTCCTCTGAGTAACAGCTGGTGCTCAAAACTGTTTTGATAGTAAGAAATCTGCTCATTTTGTATGGAAGGTTGCATAACCAGTTACAAACAAGGTGCTTTGGGAGTAATGATATTCTCCTCAATACCTTGGATGTACAGGTTGTCAACTTAAAGCAAGCCTGTGCATTTTGTTCAGAATTAGGCCCATCAAAATATTGTGCACAGTGAATGACTATAGATTTAATCTACATGCTTTGTAGTGCTTTAGAAATGCATCTTTATTTCTGAGGTTAGTGGTGAAACTTCTGATCTGTGCTCCCTGTATATGTGCTAGAGGCAGTCTTGGAAAGCAGACTGATGCTGGCGTGTGCTGGCTCAGGAGATGTATTTGTTTCTTTATGCAGATCGGTAACTCTTTCCCCAGGGCTAGAATTTCCAACACCAAATAAACCTTTAGGTTTTGTTCAGCTCTGATCTTATCACTTCAAATATGTAGGTGTTTTTTTTTTTTTTTAACTTTGTTCCTGATTCTGAATGGGGATTTAGTTAAATGCCTGTTTAAGAATTGATGAGTAATTTAAAGGATTTAGGAGAACATTCTGTGCTATTATATGCAAATACATGCCATGCATGGCTCCCTATGTCATTAACCTGGCAGTCATTTCATGCATGACTCCCCATCTTATTAAGCTAGCAGTATGGAATATTTGATTTACTAAACTGGTATGAACTACTTAGTGTGCTAATATAGGAATATAACTTTTAAATTTCTTTGGAATAACTATCTTCGAAACAGATTCTTGAAGACGATAACATTATTTTGACAGCTGTGCTCGGTTTCTAAAAGTCTATTTTAGGAAGCTTCTTATAACTGTTGGAAATGTACCTGTGTGATTGGAATGAACCATACAATAATTGAAAATGAAAACCATCATAGCAATAAGAGCCCTTTGAATTCTGTAGCAAGTGATTCGACAACATAGGTAAATAAATTTGGTGGAAGTGTTTGCTTCTAGACAGGATGTTAAACAGTGCATGGTTGCCTGAGAATCTGCCACTAGGCTCCCAGTTACCATGATGCTCCGAAACTCTTTTTATAGCCATGCCCCCCTGGCTTTCCAGGCATCCGTTGCCATAGCAGCATTCATCGGCCATGGGATTTACAGGAAAAAAAAAAAGGAGGAAGGCTGCATATTTGTAAAGTTGGTGCAGTGCCAAATGTAGCAGGAATTATAGATGCAGGATGCTGGGTTCTTCCTTTAGTGTCCATTTCAGCTGGCGCCTAATATCACCCACATAATCACAAACCACTCTGTCATCATTCAGGCCAGCTGCATGAAATGAGACAAAGGGAAATTTAGCAGCAACGAAGGGAATGGTAATTTAGAAGGCTTTTAAATGATGTTTTCTATGTTCCTCAATCAACAATATTTTTAAAGGCTTTAATTTTTTTCCCCTACAATAGGATTTCCTTGTTGTTGCTGGCTTGACTGGTGACATATTAGCACTAAGTTGGCCAAAAAACTGTCAGAGACTAGAAAGGAGGTCCAATAGATAAATTCAAACAGGAGTAGAAAGGAAATATTTATAGTAATCTTCATTTCTACTAGATTGTATTGCCTTTAAATTATATAGGTAAATTTGCCTTCACTATTTGCCTAAGGTATAATTTTTGAACCTCAGATGTTTAATGTTTATCAGATATGCCTTTGAATAAATGCTCCCAGATTCGTGATATGTTCGTTTCTTCAGTCGTGACACGTACTTGAGAGTTCACAGGCAAGAGGGCAAAAAAAAATGTTCGTGAAGGAAGAAAACCAAGTGAATAATCCAGGGAAGCTGGTGAACTGTGACATGTGTGGGGTCATGTGAGCCATGAATATGTAAGGCGACCAGTTAGACTGCTGTGGGGTGGGGGATGTTAGGTGTGGAATTTGTCCAAGAGAGAGGAAATATACAATGTGTATGTTTGTAGCAATACTGGGATTTGGGCAAGTACACTAGGATACAGGAATGGATGAAGAGATCTCTTAAAACTGGAGTAAATCAATAGTAGATGATTAGAAACAGAGGAAGTGGCTATGATAGGACCATCCTATCAGTGGCTGAGTCTTTTCCTAGTTAAAAACATTTCCTCTTTATGAACTCTTCATCCAAAATTGTAACTGGTGCTTGCATATAAGGACAGATAATAACATGACTGGAATAGAGTAGAGGTCCCAGACATGGACTCACCATTCTCTGAGAAACTGGTAAACCACAGAGTGTTGCTTAGTTCCTCAGTTGTGTCCAACTCTTTGCCACCCCATGGACTGTAGCCTCCCAGGCCTTCTGAGAGTGGGATTTCCCAGGCAAGAATACTGGAGTGGGGTGCATTTCCTCCTCCAGGAAACCACAGAAGTGGCATTACAAATCAGTGGGGACAGGAAAGACTGTTTAATGATTAGTTTGAGGATGATTTGGTTATCTATATGGAAAAAAAAATTGATTCATGTGTCACATCATAAGAAAAAATAAGATTGACTAAACACTGAATAAAGGAATCTAAATCTTTAAGAAAAATAAAGAAGTTTATTTTTATTACTGTAAGGGAGGTAAGGGTTTTTTAAACAAGCTACGAAAGTACAAGTTTTAAGGGAGAAATAAAAGGGTTTGACAAAAACAAAAAACAACATAAACACAGTGAGAAGGCAAATCTAGAAGAAGCTATTTTCAATGCAATAATTGACTGAGGATTGTTTTGCAGAATAAATAAAGTGCCCCTCTAGGTTAACAAAAATAAGATTTTTTTTAAAAAACCCTCAATAGACAAAAATGACTAAGGATTATGAACGGGTCATTCACAGAGGAAGAACCCTGAATGCTAACAAATATATAAAGAGGATCAAAATATTTAGCAGAGCAATACAAAGGAAAACAAAAAGGATAAAACATGTATAAATCTCAGATCAGCAAACATTTAAAGCCTGACAAGGCCAAGTATTGGTGTAGATGTAGAGAGAACAATGCTGATGGGAGCTTAAACTTGTATCAGGACTTTGGGAATCTATCTGGCAAAGTTTAGAATGTGCCTGCTGTTGGACTGAGCAATTCTGTGTTTAGGTGTACACATGCACTAACAAAATATTAGAGCATTTATTACATTGGAAACAAATATATCATGGCATCTTATTGTGTAACACTATATGCCTATTAAAATGAATAAAGTGTAACATAATAATTTTAATACATGAGGAAAAAATTTGAGTGGAAAAAGTAAGTTTTAGTATCAGGTATAAAATATGATATTTTTGATAACATAAATGTGCTATTATGTTAATATATAGTGAGCTACTTGTGGATACTTGACTGTGTGTGTGTGCGTGTGCTAAGTTGTTTCGGTCGTGTCTGACTCTTTGTGACCCTATGAACTTTAGCCCAACAGGCTTCTCTGTCCATGGGATTCTCCAGGCAAAAATACTGGAGCGGGTTGCCATGCCTTCCTCCAGAGTATCTTCCTGGCCCAAGGATCGAACCCATGTGTCTCTTATGTCTCTTGCTTTGACAGGTGGGTTCTTTACCACTAGCACTACCTGGAAAGCCCTGCTGCTGCTGCTGCCGCCGCCATCAAGTCACTTCAGGCGTATCCGACTCTGTGTGACCCCACAGACAGCAGCCCACCAGGCTCCCCCATCCCTGGGATTCTCCAGGCAAGAACACTGGAGTGGGTTGCCATTTCCTTCTCCAATGCATGAAAGTGAAAAGTGAAAGTGAAGTCGCTCAGTCGTGTCCGACCCTCAGCGACCCCATGGACTGCAGCCTACCAGGCTCCTCCATCCATGGGACTTTCCAGGCAAGAGTACTGGAGTGGGGTGCCATTGTCTTCTCTGTGGAAAGCCCTACCTGACCGTATAGTAAATTGATAAAAACATGAATAGAAAGAATACACTCCTGATAAAGGAGCAATGGGTAAGGAATTAGATCGAGGCTAAGAGAACACTTGAAATGCTGGCTGATGGAAGAACACTCTGTCTCTTCTGAGGTGGTGTTGCCCCCCACTCCCAAATCAGAACTGAATCTGGTTAAGTCTTGAGTCTCAATAATAAATTTATAGGAAGTACAGAGGAACAGGGGAACATTTCAAACCTACCAGTGGGGTGTAATCAATGAAATCCAAACTATGAAAATACTCACTGGATATTTCATGTTATTTTAAGTGCAGTGGCTCAGTGGGTAAAGAACCTGGCTACAGTGCAGGAGACACTGGAAATATGGGTTCAATTCCTAGGTTGAGAAGATCCCCTGGAGTGGGGCACAGAAACCCACTCCAGTATTCTTGCTTGGAGAATCCCATGGACAATGGAGCCTGGCAGGCCACAGTACATAGGTCGCAAAGAGTTGGACACGACTGAAGTGACGGAACACAGCATAGCACCTCACCTTGGTAGTATAATATATTTAGAACTATACAGTAAACAAAGAAAAAAGTGGAGAGGACAGCAGGGCCATTCCAGTTCTAATTTTACTACAAATGAGAATTAAGGAGCAATAAGGTCTGAACACATCTCTAGAGTGATCGCAACAAGCTCATTCATTCATTTGCTCACTTAATAAATATACAGAGGCACCATCATATATCACACACAATACTCTTAGGCACTGGAGATTTTGGGAAACTAAATAGAAGAATATCCTTGTCCTCATGGAGTTTGCATTCTTTGGAGGGAAAAAATGGATAGAAGTCAAATAAACATGCAAATAAATGATATGTCACTGGTAATCAGTAATAGAAAAATAAAACAGACAATGGGCCTCAAAGGGAGGGCTATTATACTATATTGTGTCAGGAAGGCCTCACTAATAAGATGTTTTATTTTTATTTATTTATTTATTTATTTTTACTTTACAATATTGTATTGGTTTTGCCATACATCAACATGTATCAGCCATGGGTGTACACGTGTTCCCCATCCCGAACCCCTCTCCCACCTCCCTCCCCATTCAAAGAGAGCTCTGAAGTCAGCATAAACATACCAATAGCTGGGGGAGTGAGCCTTTTAGGCAGAAGAGACAGCAAGTTCAAAGGATGTGAAGAGACAGAGAATAGCTGGAGTGATTGGAAAAGAGTGCAGAGGTCAAGTGAGGCTGGAGTGACAGGAGATGTGAAGAGGAGGCAAGGAGCACAGCGAGACAGGTCACGTGGAGCCCTGCAGGCCTAGGAAAACCCTTGAACTTTACTCTGAAAGAGGTGGGGATCTGGTGGAGCTCTTCAGGGAAGGTATAGACACTCTGACTTAAATTTATAAGGATGACTTTTTCCGTGTTGAGATTAGATGTTAAAGCTAAAGTATATACGAGAAATCCAGTCAGCAGTCAGTCAATTGCAACAATTCAGTTAGGTACCATTTCACTTCAGTCTCACATTTTCACAGCCAGTATTCTTTCTCCCTGGATCTGCAGCTCCTATAGTCCTCTCACTTACTTTATTGAGCCGAACCCCATATTTCTCTTTCATTCCCATGCAAAATAATTCAGACTTGGGACTCTCCCTTCAAAATATATTCAGAATGCAATCTTTTTAATTGTTGTAGTGGTGGTGAAATATACATAAAATATACATAATATAAAATTTTACCCATTTCATTTTAACCATTTCTAAGTGCATTTTCTATGGCATTAAGTACATACATGTTGTTGTGAAATCATCACCAGCATTCATCTCCAGTAGATTTTCATCCTCCACAGCAGAAACTCTGAACCCATTAACACCAACCCCTCATTTCCTCTTTCTCCCCAAACCCTAGCAACCACTATTCTATTTTCTGTCTCTATGAGTTTTACTACTCGAGGTACATAATGTAAGTGAATCATAAAATAAGTGTCCTTTGTGACTATGCTAAGTCACTTCAGTCATGTCCAACTCTGTGCTACCCCATAAATGGCAGCCCACCAGGCTCCCCGTCCCTGGGATTCTCCAGTCAAGAACAGTGGAGTGGGTTGCCATTTCCTTCTCCAGTGCATGAAACTGAAAAGTGAAAGTGAAGTTGCTCAGTCATGTCTGACTCCTAGCGACCCCATGGACTGCAGCCTACCAGGCTCCTCCGTCCGTGGGATTTTCCAGGCAAGAGTACTGGAGTAGGGTGCAATTGCCTTCTCCTCCTTTGTGACTGCTAATATCAATTAGCATAATGTCCTCAAGTTTTACCTATGTTATGGCACGTGTCAGAGTTTTTTTCCTTTTAAAGGCTGAATAACATGTCATTGCATGTATATGCCACTTTTTGTTATACATTCATCCATCAATGGACACTTAGGTTGTCTCCAAATTTTGGTTATTGTGAGCAACATTGCTATGAACATATCTGTTTGAGACTCTTCTTTCAATTGTTTTGGGTTTATATCAAGGAATGGAATTACTTGATCATATGGTAATTCTGTGTTTAGTAATTTTGTGTCATGAAAATGGAAAGCAGTAGGTGATTGAAAGTGTGAAGAAATGTTTCAAGATGTAGAAAGTGATTGGGGACTCCCCTGGTGGTCCAGTGGTTAGGAATCTGCCTGACAATGCAGGGGATATGGATTCTATCCCTGGTCTAGGAAGACTGCACATGCCATGGAGCAACTAAGCCCATGCATCACAGTCCCTGACCCTGTGCACCTAAAGCCTGTGTTCTGTAACGAGAGAAGCCATCCCAAGGAGAAGCCTATGCACCACAATGAAGAGTAGCCCCTGCTCTCCAAAACTAGAGAAAGCACGTTCATAGCAATGAAGACCCAGTGCAGCCAAAACTAAATAGATAAAAAAATTTTAAGTAGAAAGTGATCAACGGTATCAACTGTCACAAAAAGATAAGTTAAAGTGAGAATCATTGGGTTTAGCAATGCAGGTGTCTTTTGTGACTTCATCCAGAGATGTCTTTGTAGAGTAGTAAGAGTAACTCCTGATTGGCATGGCTTCGACTATGAAGTAGAGAAATTTGTGATAAGAGAGTCAGACAACTTGTTCTAAAGGGAAACAGAGATACGAGGATGATCTAAAACTCCACTAGGGAGTAGGCATTTTTAAGTGGTAATTGTTAATGTGGGGAGTCTGAGGGCTGGAATAGAATAAAAAGGAGGAGGAAGGGCAAGTTCGATCTTTTTGCTTAAGCTGGAACACCCATCTTCTCCTGCTCTGGACACTGGAGTTCATGGTGTTCAGATCTTCAGATTCAGACCAGGCTTTAAACCATCAACCATGATTCTTGAACCTCTGGAAATGTGAAGTCACCGCCTTATGTATATATATATAAGGCCCATATAGTTAAAAGTATGGCTTTTCCAGTAGTCATGTACAGATGTGAAAGTTGGACCATAATGAAGGCTGAATGCTGAAAAATTGATGCTTTTGAAATATGGTATTGTAGAAGACTCTTGAGAGTCCCTTGGACAGCAAGGAGATTAAACCAGTCAATCCTAGAAGAGATAAACCTTGAATAGTCATTGGAAGGACTGATACTGAAGCTGAGGCTCCAATACTTTGGCCACCTGATGCAAAGACCCTACTCATTGGAAAAGAACATGATGCTGGGAGGGATTGAGGACAGGAGAAGAAGGAGACGACAGAGTATGAGGTGACAGGATGACATCAAGGATTCAATGGACATAGGTTTGAGAAAACTCAGGGAGATAGTGAAGAAGAGGGAAGCCTGGCATGCTGCAGTCCATGGGGGTGCAAAGAGTCGGACACGACTGAGGAACTGAGCTTGAATTTATGTGGTTGCAGTAGAGTAGGTGTTAGGGAGATCTGGTGGAGGTGAGTTCACAGAGAGGTGAGTAAGGGCAAGAGGGAGAAGGACAAGAAGGCAAGATCAAGTAGATAAAGAACTTACTGTGTATTCTCCAATGTATATTATTATATGCTACGGTGTATTATCACAATAGCAGTGAACCTGGGAAAAATTATTCTGGTTGCTGCATGTACTTTGGATTTAAGCAGAAATATTCTGATGAAGGTGGGTACAGTACTTCAGGGAAAGATGATTGAACTGAAATGGAAAAAAGAAATAAACCCCACTTCAATTTTCCTCCCCCAAGAGGGAGGGTCCCCAGTAGATGGCTCTCTTTCAAGTTCCTATAATTTCTTGTTTCTTCCTGCCTTAGACAGGCTCCTATTCCAAGATATTTTCCCTTCCTTTATTTATTTATTTTTTTTTCTGGTCATTTCTCAGACCAAGTTTGGCATCATCAATCATAGTATTGAGTGGTACAAGGCACCTTTATTCCTGGTCAGTTGCACTCATCACAATTACAATTAATTATTTAATAATATCTTTTTCTCTTTACTATACTATACAGAGAAGGCGATGGCACCCCACTCCAGTACTCTTGCCTGGAAAACCCATGGATGGAAGAGCCTGGTAGGCTGCAGTCCATGGGGTCGTGAAGAGTCGGACACGACTGAGCGACTTCATTTTCACTTTTCACTTTCATGCATTGGAGAAGGAAATGGCAACCCACTCCAGTGTTCTTGCCTGGAGAATACCAGGGATGGGGGAGCCTGGTGGGCTGCCGTCTATGGGGTCGCACAGAGTCGGACACGACTGAAGTGACTTAGCAGCATACTGTGAAATCATTCAGAGGAGGGATCAGATAATTCTTGTCACTTCTCAGGTGCCAAACTTAAAGTATAATAAAATTTCTTCTTTGTATTTCTTAATACCTACATAGTAATTGCAAAGGAGGGAAATGATGATAGTTCCACTTGCAGTTTTAAGTAATACCAAAATTTAAAAATGTTTTAAAAGCCAAATGATTTATACTACACTCATTTAGTAAATTGATGATAGCTCTACATCAAAGCTTCAGCAAATATTTAGTTGCCTAATAAAAGATGTAGATTATCTCATATTTTATGAAAATGTAAAGAATCTCTACACAAAGGTCTCATGTTTATTGTTTATAAATTTGAAGCAGATAGAAAAGCTAGTATTAAAAATTTTGTTTTTTCAAGGAAAACAAGGTCAATACATTTAAGTGTTGCTTTATTTTTTAATTTAAAACATGAAAAAATTTTACATTCCTTCAATTAATTACATTATATAAGTAATTTGACTGCATTCTGTGTTTTAACAAAGTTTATTGTGTATAAATTATAATGTAAATTATACATAATGCATCACATTTGATTTCTTCAACCTCAATATTGAAAATGGTGAAAAAAATTCTAATCACATTTGTCAAAAAAAATTCACAAGGTCTTTACCAATCTGCCTTGTAAGAGTTAACTAGAAACATTCATTAATCTAGCACTTTATGATTTTAATTTCTAGATGGAATGATGAGCATTTCTGAGCTCTCTATATTCAAACCACAGAAGTAAGCCCTTTTCAGGGGTCACTGGGGTCAAATAATTTAGACCTAATATTTTGCTAAGTTAACCATTGTGCAATCTTTGTAACTCATTTAAAATAATCTATTCTGACATTATATTATCATCTTTAAGATTTTGCTTATAATACAAACTATTTTATTTGGATTAATAGTATCAATATGACAACTCTTGGAGAGTTCAGTTCAGTTCAGTTGCTCAATCATGACTGACTCTTTGTGACCCCATGGACTGCAGCACACCAGGCCTCCCGGTCTGTCACTAACGCCTGGACTTTACCAAAACTCATCTCCATTGAGTCAGTGATGCCATCCAACCATTTCATCCTCTGTCATCTAGTTTTCCTTCTGCCTTCAATCTTTCCCAGCATCAGGGTCTTTTCACATGAATCAGCTCTTTGCATCAGGTGGCCAAAGTATAGGACTTTCAGCTTCAACATCAGTCCTTCCAATGAATATTCAGGACTGATCTCCTTTAGGATGGACTGGCTGGATCTCTTTGCAATCCAAGGGACTCTCAAGAGTTCTCCAACACCACAGTTCAAAAGCATCAATTCGGTGCTCAGCTTTATTTATAGTACAATTCTCACATCCATACATGACTACTCAAAAAATCATAGCCTTGACAAGATGGACTTTTGTTGGCAAAGTAGTGTCTCTGCTTTTTAATATTCTGTCTAGGTTGGATATAGCTTTTCTTTTAATGAGTAAGTGTCTTTTAATTTCAAGGCTGCAGTCACCATCTTCAGTGAATTTTGGAGCTCACAAAAATAGTCTCTTATAGTTTCCATTGTTTCCCCAAATATTTGCCAAGAAGTGATGGGACCAGGTAATCACAATGGTGTGGTCACTCACCTAGAGCCAGATATCCTGGAATGTGAAATGAAGTGGGCCTTAGGAACATCACTAAGAACAAAGCTAGTTGGAGGTGATGGAATTCCAGTTGAGCTATTTCAAATCCTGGAAGATGATGCTGTGAAAGTGCGCACTCAATATGCCAGCAAATTTGGAAAACTCAGCAGTGGCCATGGGACTTGAAAAGGTCAGTTTTCATTCCAATCCCAAATAAAGGCAATGCCAAAGAATGCTCAAACTACCACACATTTGCTCTCATCTCAGTTCAGTTCAGTTCAGTCGCTCAGTCATGTCCGACTCTTTGCAACCCCATGAATCGCAGCATGCCAGGCCTCCCTGTCCATCACCAACTCCCGGAGTTCACCCAGACTCACATCCATCGAGTCAGTGATGCCATCCAGCCATCTCATCCTCT
>NW_011494956.1:1859401-1859918 GCF_000754665.1 Bison bison bison
TTCAGAATGGACTGGTTGGATCTCCTTGCAGTCCAAGGGACTCTCAAGAGTCTTCTCCAACACCACAGTTCAAAAGCATCAATTCTTCGATGCTCAACCTTCTTCACAGTCCAACTCTCACATCCATACATGACCACAGGAAAAAACATAGCCTTGACTAGATGGACCTTTGTTGTCAAAGTAATGTCTCTGCTTCTGAATATGCTGTCTAGGTTGGTCATAACTTTCCTTCCAAGGAGTAGGCGTCTTTTAATTTCATAGCTGCAGTCACCATCTGCAGTGATTTTGGAGCCCAGAAAAATAAAGTCTGACACTGTTTCCACTGTTTCCCCATCTATTTCCCATGAAGTGATGGGACCAGATGCCATGATCATCGTTTTCTGAATGTTGAGCTTTAACCCAACTTTTTCACTCTCCATTCAAGAGGCTTTTTAGTTCCTCTTCACTTTCTGCCATAAGGGTGGTGTCATCTGCATATCTGAAGTTATTGCTAATGACACAGATCGGAAGAGCACAC
>NW_011494956.1:1860018-1861102 GCF_000754665.1 Bison bison bison
ACTTCCTGACTTGCATACAAATTTCTCAAGAGGCAGATCAGGTGGTCTGGTATTCCCATCTCTTTCAGAATTTTCCACAGTTGATTGTGATCCACACAGTCAAAGGCTTTGGCATAGTCAATAAAGCCGAAATAGATGTTTTTCTGGAACTCTCTTGCTTTTTCCATGATCCAGCTGATGTTGGCAATTTGATCTCTGGTTCCTCTGCCTTTTCTAAAACCAACTTGAATATCACGAAGTTCATGGTTCACATATTGCTGAAGCCTGGCTTGGAGAATTTTGAGCATTGCTTTACTAGTGTGTGAGATGAGTTCAATTGTGCGGTACTTTGAGCATTCTTTGGCATTGCCTTTCTTTGGGATTGGAATGAAAACTGACCTTTTCCAGTCCTGTTGCCACTGCTGAGTTTTCCAAATTTGCTGGCATATTGAGTGCAGCACTTTCACAGAACCATCTTTTAGGATTTGAAAGAGCTCCACTGGAATTCCATCACCTCCACTAGCTTTGTTCATAGTGATGCTTTCTAAGGCCCACTTGACTTCACACTCCAGAATGTTTGGCTCTAGGTCAGTGATCACACCATCGTGATTATCTGGGTCGTGAAGATCTTTTTTGTACAGTTCTTCTGTGTATTCTCTTCTTAATATCTTCTGCTTCTGTTGGTCCATACCATTTCTGTCCTTTATCGAGCCCATCTTTGCATGAAATGTCCCCTTGGTTTCTAATTTTCTTGAAGAGATCTCTAGTCTTTCCCATTCTGTTGTTTTCCTCTATTTCTTTGCATTGATCACTGAGGAAGGCTTTCTTATATCTTCTTGCTATTCTTTGGAACTCTGCATTCAGATGCTTATATCTCTCCTTTGCTCCTTTGCTTTTCACTTCTCTTCTTTTCACAGCTATTTGTAAGGCCTCCCCAGACAGCCATTTTGCTTTTTTGCATTTCTTTTCCATGCGGATGGTCTAGATCCCTGTTTTCTATACAGTGTCACGAACCTCATTCCATATTTCATCAGGCACTCTATCTATCAGATCTAGGCCCTTAAATCTATTTCTCACTTCCACTGTATAATCATAAGGGATTTGA
>NW_011494956.1:1861202-1861707 GCF_000754665.1 Bison bison bison
ATAGGTGCAGTCACCATCTGCAGTGATTTTGGAGCCCAGAAAAATAAAGTCTGACACTGTTTCCACTGTTTCCCCATCTATTTGCCATGAAGTGATGGGACCAGATGCCATGATCTTCGTTTTCTGAATGTTGAGCTTTAACCCAACTTTTTCACTCTCCATTCAAGAGGCTTTTTAGTTCCTCTTCACTTTCTGCCATAAGGGTGGTGTCATCTGCATATCTGAAGTTATTGCTATTTCTCCTGGCAATCTTGATTCCAGCTTGTGTTTCTTCCAGTCCAGTGTTTCTCATGATGTACTCTGCATAGAAGTTAAATAAGCAGGGTGACAATATGCAGCCTTGATGTACTCCTTTTCCTATTTGCAACCAGTCTGTTGTTCCATATCCAGTTCTAACTGACTTCCTGACTTGCACACAAATTTCTCAAGAGGCAGATCAGGTGGTCTGGTATTCCCATCTCTTTCAGAATTTTCCACAGTTGATTGTGATCCACACAGTCAAAGG
>NW_011494956.1:1861846-1862864 GCF_000754665.1 Bison bison bison
ACAGCTATTTGTAAGGCCTCCCCAGACAGCCATTTTGCTTTTTTGCATTTCTTTTCCATGCGGATGGTCTAGATCCCTGTTTTCTGTACAATGTCACGAACCTCATTCCATATTTCATCAGGCACTCTATCTATCAGATCTAGGCCCTTAAATCCATTTCTCACTTCCACTGTATAATCATAAGGGATTTGATTTAGGTCATACCTGTACGGTCTAGTGGTTTTCCCTACTTTCTTCAATTTAAGTCTGAATTTGGCAATAAGGAGTTCATGATCTGAGCCACAGTCAGCTTCTGGTCTTGTTTTTGTTGACTGTATAGAGCTTCTCCATCTTTGGCTGCAAAGAATATAATCAATCTGATTTCGGTGTTGACCATCTGGTGATATCCGTGTGTAGAGTCTTCTCTTGTGTTGTTGGAAGAAGGTGTTTGCTATGACCAGTGCATTTTCTTGGCAATACTCTATTAGTCTTTGCCCTGCTTAAATTTGCCTGTTACTCCAGGTGTTTCTTGACTTCCTACTTTTGCATTCCAGTCCCCTATAATGAAAAGGACATCTTTTTTGTGTGTTAGTTCTAAAAGTTCTTGTAGGTCTTCATAGAACCGTTCAACTTCATCTTCTTCAGCGTTACTGGTTGGGGCATAGACTTGGATTACTGTGATATTGAATGGTTTGCCTTGGAAACGAACAGAGATCATTCTGCCATTTTTGAGACTGCATCCAAGTACTGCATTTCGGACTCTTTTTTGACCATGATGGCTACTCCATTTCTTCTGAGGGATTCCTGCCCGCAGTAGTAGATATAATGGTCATCTGAGGTAAATTCACCCCTTCCAGTCCATTTCAGTTTGCTGATTCCTAGAATGTCGACATTCACTCTTGCCATCTCTTCTTTGACCACTTCCAGTTTGCCTTGATTCATGGACCTGACATTCCAGGTTCCTATGCAATATTGCTCTTTACAGCATCGGACCTTGCTTCTATCACCAGTCACATCCACAGCTGGGTATTGAATTCCC
>NW_011494956.1:1863865-1867692 GCF_000754665.1 Bison bison bison
AGGCTGGAATCAAGATTGCAAGGAGAAATATCAATAACCTCAGATATGCAGATGACACCACCCTTATGGCAGAAAGTGAAGAAGAACTAAAGAGCCTCTTGATGAAGGTGAAAGAGAAGAGTGAAAAGGTTGGCTTAAAGCTCAACATTCAGAAAACTAAGATCATGGCATCTGGTCCCATCACTTCATGGCAAATAGATGGGGAAATGGTGGAAACAGTGACTGACTTTATTTTTCTGGGCTCCAAAATCACTGCAGATGGTGATTGCAGCAATGAAATTAAAAGATGCTTACTCCTTGGAAAGAAAGTTATGACCAACCTAGACAGCATATTAAAAAGCAGAGACATTACTTTGTCAACAAAGGTCCATCTGGTCAAGGCTATGGTTTTTCCAGTGGTCATGTATGGATGTGAGATTTGGACTATAAAAAAAGCTGTGTGTCAAAGAATTGATGATTTTGAACTGTGGTGTTGGAGAAGACTCTTGAGAGTCCTTTGGACTACAAGGAGATCCAATCACTCCATCCTATGGGACATCAGTCCTGGGTTTTCATTGGAAGGACTGATGTTAAAGCTGAAACTCCAGTATTTTGGCCACCTGATTTGAAGAGCTGACTCATTTGAAAAGACCCTGATGTTGGGAAAGATTGAAGGCAAAAGGAGAAGGGGATGACAGAGGATGAGATGGTTTGATGGCATCACTGACTCAGTGGACATGAATTTGGGTAAACTCTGGGATTTGGTGATGGCCAAGGAGGCCTGGCGTGCTGCAGTTCATGGGTTGGAAAGAGTTAGACAGGACTGAGTGATTGAATTGAACTGAACTGAATGGACCAGATGCCATGATCTTAGTTTTCTGAATGTTGATTTAAGCCAACTTTTTCACTCTCCTCTTTCACTTTCATCAAGAGGCTTTTTAGTTCCTCTTCACTTTCTGCCATAAGGGCGGTGTCATCTGCATATCTGAGGTTATTGATATTTCTCCTGGCAATCTTGATTTCAGCCTGTGCTTCATCCAGCCCAGTGTTTCTCATGATGTACTCTGCATAGAAGTTAAATAAGCAGGGTGA
Source organism: Bison bison bison (assembly GCF_000754665.1). Lineage (NCBI taxonomy): Eukaryota > Metazoa > Chordata > Mammalia > Artiodactyla > Bovidae > Bison > Bison bison. Next base: position 1,864,937 of record NW_011494956.1, read on the forward strand.
CAATATACAGCCTTGAAGTACTCCTTTTCCTATTTGGAACCAGTCTGTTGTTCCATGTTCAGTTCTAACTGTTGCTTTCTGACCTGAATACAGATCTCAAGCGGCAGGTCATTAGTTTCTTTTAGTTTTATGTATAGGACTACTGGAGTTTATTGTTTCGTTTTGGAAATTGATTATGTGAAAATAGTAGACACTATTGTAAGAATTGAACTGAAGTTCATTGCTGCAGTTGTAATTCAGATCATTATATTACTTCATTAGTTACGTCACTCTATTTCTGGAAAGTAGTTTGAAGAAACATAAAATCAGATACACTCTCATTAACAAATAAATATTTAATATTTTGGGTTGCTAAAAAAGTTCACTTTTTTTTTGTTTCTGTAACATGTGTCTAGTAGCACTTAGTTGTCTTTAACTTCATTCAAAATAATTTTGCTAGATTGTATTGTGACAGCTCTCATATCAGCATGCATTAGAAAAACATCAGAATTGGTTATTTTTTGTGTGTAGCCATTTGAATATTGAAGGTAGAAAGAAAAAGCCAGATTTCTGGCATTTTTTGCTTTATTATTTCATGAAAGGTAAAAACACAACTGAAACACAGAAAAAATTTTGCGCAGTGTATGGAGAAGGTGCTTTGACCAAATACGGTTTATGAAGTGGTCAAAGTGATTTGCAAAGTTTCATGCTGGAGATTTCTCACTGGACATTGCTCCATGGATAGACCAGTTGAAGTTGATAGGAATCAAATTGAGACATTAATTGAGAATAATCAACATTATACCATGCAGGAGATAGCTGACATACTCAAAATATCCAAATCAAGCATTGAAAATCATTTGTAGAATTGTGGTTATGTTATTCATCGCTTTGATGTTTGAGTTCCACATAAATTATGCAAAAAATAAAATCCTTCTTGACAGTATCTCTGCGTGTGATTCTCTATTTTAACCTAACAAACATGTTCCATTTTGAAAACAATTGTTATTGGTGATGAAAAGTAGATATTGTACAGTAATGTGAAATGGAAGAGACTGTAGGGCAATTGAAATAAACCACCACCAGCCAAACCAAAGACCGGTCTTTGCCCAAAGAAGGAGTCCTCTATTATGTGCTCCATCCTGAAAACTAAACAATTAATTCCAACAAGTACGGCTCCCAATTAGGCCAACTGAAAGCAGCACTTGATAAAAAATGTTAAGAACTAATCAACAGAAAATGCATAATCTTCCATTAAGATAGGGGCTTCCCTGGTAGCTTAGTCGGTAAAGCGTTTGCCTACAATGTTGGAGATCTGGGTTCAATCCCTGGGTCGAGAAGATCCCCTGGAGAAGGAAATGACAACCCACTCCAGTACTCTTGTCTGGAAAATCCCATGGACCAAGAAGCCTGATAGGCTATAGTTCGTGGGATCTCAAAGAGTTGGACACGACTGAGCGACTTCACTTCACTTCCATCAAGATAACACAAGACCCCATGTTTCTTTGATGGCCAGACAAGAACAGTTACAGCTTGGCTGAGAAGTTCTGATTTATCCATCATGTGTACCAGACATTGCACCTTCGGATTTCCATTTATTTTAGTCTTTTTGCAAAATTCTTTTAATGGGAAAAAATCAATTCCCTGGAAGACTGTAAAAGACACCTGGAACAGTTATTTGCTCAAAAAGATAAATAAGTTTTGGGAAGATAGAATTATGAAGTTGCCTGAAAAATGGAAGAAAGTAGTGAAACAAAATAGTGAATATGATCAATAAAGTTCTTGGTGAAAATGAAAAATAGATCTTTTATTTTTACTTAAAAAGCTGAAGGAACTTTTGGATCAATCCAATATTAAAAAGCTTTAGGTGGAGAAAAGCAATAAGAAAGACTAGAAAATATGAATAACCTCAGTTTTGTCCAGAGAGAGCATTCATGGAAATGTGAATTACTGAATCAGTTATTGAATCAGTCCTTAGTGGGTTCCTGTAACAAAGCTCTTGTTGAGGTTATGTTACACTAATTCTTTGAAGTCATGACTTGCTGTGGTCAGCCGTTATTGGCTATGGTGATATTTATGGTACTCATTGTAACATCAAAGAAATTACACTAATCTCAGTTAAAATATGGTAATTGGAAGTGTGTATGATAATTGGGCTTCCCTGACAGCTCAGTTGGTAAAGAATCCGCCTGCAATGCAGGAGACCCTGGTTCGATTCCTGGGTTTGGAAGATCCTCTAGAGAAGGGATAGGCTACCCACTCCAGTATTCTTGAGCTTCCCTTGTGGTTCAGCTGGTAAAGAACCTGCCTGCAATGCAGGAGACCTGGGTTCAATCTCTGAGTTGGGAAGATCCCCTGGAGAAGGGAAAGGCGTACCCTCTCCAGTATTCTGGCCTGGAGAATTCCATGGGCTGTATGGGGTTGCAAAGAGTTGGACATGACTGAGCGACTTTCACTCTTATTTACCACTCTCATGATATAAATAGGCTTCTCAGGTGGCACTAGTGGTAAAGAAGTTGCTTGCCAATGCAGGAGACATAGACATTTGACCCCTGGGTTGGGAAGATTCCACAGAGGAGGGCATGGCAACCCATTCCAATATTCTTGCCTGGAGAATTCCATGGACAGAGGAGCCTGGTGGGCTATGGTCCACAGGGTCACAAAGAGTCGGGCACAACTGAATTGACTTAGCACACATGTGTAGACACACACACACAGCTGTTGAGTACTGTGTTCTATTATAGAAATCTGTCATTCATTTAACCATCCCAGTTTCT
>NW_011494956.1:1867792-1878583 GCF_000754665.1 Bison bison bison
GTCACAAAGAGTCGGGCACAACTGAATTGACTTAGCACGTAGATGCAGACACACACACACAGCTGCTGAGTACTGTGTTCTGTTATATGAATCTGTCATTCATTTAACCATCCCAGTTTCTTCTTTTCCACTGTCATGAACAAAGTAACTAAGAATATCTTCTGACTTTCAAGTGCAATTTCTCTAGGATATATACTCAAGAGTTATAGATTATGGAAATAATGAGTTATAGATTATATGTCAATTGAACTTTGTTTACTGGTAAGAAATTATTTTCTAAAGTTTTATCAGTTTATATCTTCAGCACTTAGTCTCCAAATCCTTTCCAACATTTAATATTGTCATAATTCTTTTCTATTTTCAGTTGAATGAGTGTGGATGTGGCTTACCAATGAGCCCAAACATCCTTCAGTAGATTTATTGACTGTATTTATTCTTTGTAAATTTCTGTTCTTAAGTTGGCAGACCCTAGGAGGAATCCTGGTCATCCATGCCTCATGGTTTTCATTCCCTCATGTAATTTCCTCACTTTGGGTGAGGGCTAGACCTAGTGATTTGCTTGTAACAAACAGAATTTTGTTTGTTACAAGTTTGTTTGCAAAAAATTTTGGAATGTTAATTCTGATATTAACTTCCAAGAGACTGTGGCTTCCCTCTTGATCACTCTCCCATTCCTTCACTCACTCACTCTCAGCAATGCCAGGGACCTTCCTGTGAGTTAACCCATGGAGGGGCCCTTGTGATAAACAATTGAAGAAGGTCCCTAGCCAATAGCAGTGAGGAACTGAGGCCCTCAGTCCTACAGACTCCAAGAACTACATCCTGCCAACAACTCCAAAGCACAAGAGTGGTCAAGAAAGTGACTCCTTCCCCAGCAGTGCCTTCAGATGACACTGCAGCACCTCCTGACACCCGCTGCTTTGTGGGTGATGCTGGGTCAGACAGAGCTAAAGAAACTGTGAGATAACAAATGTTTGTAGCTTTATAGCTGCTGAGTTTTAAGGCAGTATTCATTATGCAGCAAATAGATCATTAGCACAATGACTTCTGAGACTGTTGGTTTCTTATGGCTGCATAGGATTTCTTTCTGTATTCTGAATACAGTCATTGTCAGTTCTAGGTGTTACATTGTGTTTCTCCAAAACTGTAACACTTTTTATGTTATGACTTTTGAAGAATGACTCTGATAAAAGACTTTGTTATATGTATATTACATATGGTATAAATATTATACATATATAACATGCATATTATATTACCATGTTATACATATTATATATGATTATAATATATTAAATATAATGTATATGAAAATACACACACCTTTTATCTTTTTAAATAATAAGAAATTCTCTCTTAACCTGAAGTCATACAGATCCTCTTCTATACCATTTTATAAAAAGCTGTGTAGATTTTCTTTTAATGTCTTTAACCCACTCAAGGTTGCTTTTCATATGTTATGTGAGTTATGAACCATTTTAATTGATTTTCCATTTGGGAAACTGCCATCTCAGCCGTTTATTAAATAAGTCATCTTTATTTATTGTCTATGTCATCTTTCTCCACTAATCTGCAATTCCAGATTTATTGTTTCTCATATATTCATGTTTGTTTTGGGTTTACTCCATTGCTTTACTTTCCTCTTTCTGTGTCAATACCACAGAATTTAATCTTAATAATTTTATAGTCAGTTTTGATATCTGTTGGGGTGACTGCTCCATATAATTCTTTAAGAGGTTTTTCATTAAATCTACCTCTTTGCTTAACCATTTAAAATCTCAAAACAACTTGCTAACTTGTGTATTAATTTAATCTTATCTTTGCCTGTCAAGTTGCATTTGTTTTGCTATGAACAGAAACCATTTACATTACTATGGACAGCAAATACCTGATACCCAACAGGTCTGCATAAGGTAAATCTCTACAGGGAAGTAAACCATCTAAACATAATCAAACATGCACAGCATCATAGAATAAGATAATCGCAAAGGACTGACTACACATGCCAAGAATCTCATTGAATAGACACCTAGTAGTCTCTTTTGCTTAAAAATTCACAATTCTTTGTTATAGTCCCTTCCCCAAACCTTGTCGTCATAAATAATTTTTCTCCCAAGATTATTAATCATAAAATGAATTGTCCCATATGGGTTGTGGTTATTATTTATACAGGTGCAGTAAGAATAATAAACCATGTAGACCTCCTTGAGATACTTTGCAAATGCAGAAGTACACAGTAGTAAGTGGCCACTACAGACATAGAGATAATCTCTGGAAATTTTCATGAGGAATCTTAGGTTGGACTTTTAAAACTTTCTATTTTGGGTATTGTAAACCCTCTCAAAACTTCTCCACTGAATTTTATCTGCTACATATAGAAACTTGGGGCAATTTCCCTTTTATGAAGGTTCCCTGAATTTGCTAAGTTTCTTAACTTGACAGGAGTTGTCCTTCCTTACTACCTGTAAGACTAGAAACCCATTAGTCCGCTACCTTGCCAGTATTCCTTGGAGGTCAGTGACTTATAACTGACTGAATGAAAATCATTCTGAACTATGCTACTGAAGGTAAGGTCTTGCTTATATAATCAGTTTGTGCAATTATATGCTAATAAAGGGGGCTTCCCAGGTGGCCCTATTGGTAAATAACCTGCCTGCCAATACAGGAGATACAAGAGATAAGGGTTCGAGCCCTGGGTCTGGAAGATCCCCTGGAGGAGGGCATTGCAACCCACTCCAGTGATCTTGCCTGGAGAATCCCATGGATGGAGGAGCCTGGCTGGCAACAGGATCGCAAAGAGTCAGACATGACTGAAGCGACTTAGCATGCATACATACCTGCTAATATAAAGGAGGACAGATTATACTTGAACTTCTGCAAATGACTCTTGCCATAGAAAGGATTCCTACTAAGAGTTTCTGAACTCTGTTTACTGAGAAGCAGACATCATTTTAAAATGTTTCATCTTAATTTGCAAAGCAATCTATTTAATTTAGTTAGAGACAATTTAAAAGGAGAAAAGATTTCTTCATACAGTATTTTTTTTTAAAAAGCACTAAAATGGCATCAACAGTATTCTAAACAAAAAACCATGACAAAAATGTTCTAATCAGTTCAATGGATGCTGCTTAATTAATTCTTATCTGCTGAATTTAGGTCAGTAGACTGGATTTCATGAAACCTTTTACCTTTGGACCAAAAATTGTTCTTTTAATACTGACTCAGTCCAGTGGAATGGACTGAAAGTTATCTAAGCAAAATCAGCTCAGTAACTTGTACCCAAGAGTCTATTCTTTGTCAATTGTTTCGAGTATCTTGAACAATCCTTTTCAAGAGGTTCTCATACTTCTCTTGTTGAAGACATAAAACCCAAGTCTATAACTTGCAGCAGAACTCTCAGGCACAAATTTAAGGATATCAAAAATTATCTGTAGATGATACACACTTAATGATGGTGGTTCATTTATAACTTAAAATAGTAATAGAATGAAGGAGAGTAATATTCTCTAATTGAGCATAATAAATGTCTATTTTGTAAATCTAGTCTTTCCCTTGAGGGTAAAAATGTAATGTTTAGAAAGAACATTGAGACAGCTCTTGGGCTTTCTTATAAAACGTTCAAATTTAACCTAAGGAAGACTGAGTGTCTCTCCTGGTTTAATAACTCTTTTCATGTAGCTCTTCCATTGTGGATTTAATTAAGAAATAAGATCCAAATATATATTCAACCTTGGGAAAGCAAATAAAAGTTATCACAGGAAATATGAGCATTTGACTAAGACAGATAGGATCATGAATGCCTGAAAAACAGCACTGTTATCAATTTAATGGATGTGACAGTACAGCATCTAAAAATAAACATACAAGGAAAAAGTACTATTGTAAGGAATCTTAACTCTTTCACCAAGAAAGAAACTGTTTCTTCTTAATTCTCAATTGTGAGGAATCTTGACTCTTTGATCAAGAAAAACTGCTTCTTGTTAATTCTCAAGGGCATGGTAAAGATAATATAAAACACAGACAGAGCTTCTTGTGAGACACTATCTCTGCCATCTATGTAGATTACATAGAAGGGAAAGAATGACTTCTTATATTTTAGCTAAGGGTTGTGAATCTTTCCTACAAATGGCAAGATAGTAAATATTTTAGGATTTCTGGGCCATAGAGTCTGTTACAACTCAACTCTGTTGTTACAGCATGAAAACAGCCATAGGCAATATGTAAATGAATGGTTTGGCTGTGTTCTGATAAAAGTTTATTTACAAACAGGTGAAAGGCCAGATTATTGCCCATGAAATATCATTCACTGCCCCATTGTTTTAAGTGAAGGCTTTACCTTGTGGCCGGAGAAGGCAATGGGACCCCACTCCAGTACTCTTGCCTGGAAAATCCCATGGACAGAGGAGCCTGGTAGGCTGCAGTCCACGGGGTTGCTAAGAGTCGGACACGACTGAGCGACTTCACTTTCACTTTTCACTTTCCTGCATTGGAGAAGGAAATGGCAACCCACTCCAGTGTTCCTGCCTGGAGAATCCCAGGGACGGGGGAGCCTGGTGGGCTGCCATCTATAGGGTCACCCAGAGTCGGACACGACTGATGCAACTTAGCAGTTACCTTGTGGCTCAGCTGGTAAAGAATCTGCCTGCAATGCGGGAGACCTGGGTTTGATCCCTGTGTTGAGAAGATCCCCTGGAGAAGGGAATGGCTACCCACTCCAGTATTCTGGCCTGGAGAATTCCATGTACTATATAGTCCATGGGGTTGCAAAGAATTGGACATGACTGAGCAACTTTCACTTAATCAGAAAATCAAGGAGGTGAACTCATAAAAACAAAGTGTGAATTATAATACATTTCATACCTTGGGGTTTTCAGAATCATGCACTATAAATCAAAGCAAATAAACTCATGCCTTAGTGATACAAACCTCCTGTTGTTTTTTAATAGCTAAATCATATCCTGAATCTTCTGTGATCCCGTGGACTGCCAGGCTCCTCTGTCCATGGGATTTCCCAGGCAATACTAGAGTGGGTTGCCATTTCCTTTTCCAGAGGATCTTCCCAACCCAGGGATGGAACCTGAGTCTCTTGCATTGCAGGCAGATTCTTTACCATTGAGCCACCAGACAAGCCCATAAACCTCCTGTAGAATATACAAATAAGAAGCAAAAATATATAAAAATAAATTAGTCTTTGATGAATGTTAAAATATTTTATCTCATTTAGAAAATATCTATATATCTAAGAATTACCTATTAATTTGCTCAATTTAACATTAATCTAAGTTTTAAATACTACAATGAACACATTATAAATTACTAGTGATATAGAAATTCCTTAGCATAATGACTTAATTTAGTTAAATACAAACATATTTTTCATACTCTTAATATTGTATAGGAGTGTTAGCTTATTTGATCTGTAGTCCAAATCCAATATGAGTTTAGGATTTTTAGACTAACATTTTTTATGTGATAAAAATCCAAGTGAAACAAAAGGTATGGTTGTGTAATACTTAACTGAGCCACCAGTGAAGTGAAAATCATTCAGTCGTGTCTGACCCCATCCCATGGACTATACAGTCCATGGAATTCTCCAGGCCAGGATACTGGAGTGGATAGCCATTCCCTTCTCTCGGGGATCTTCCCAACCCAGGGATTGAACCCAGGTCTCCCATATTGCAGGCAGATTCTTTACCATCTGAACCACCAGGGAAGCCTGTGAGCCACCAGTGAAACTCATTAATCAGAAAGAAACAAAGCTATTAATTTTTTAATTAAAAACTTTAAACTAGTCTCCTTTTCAAAATGTTTCTGTGCTATCAATTTTTGTAAGAATGACTTTTTAAAAAGTCTAGGTCATTTAAAATGTTAGCAGTTTAATTCTTATTTTCTGGGACTTTTAGAAAAATATTTTATTTTGCAAATGTGCTTGTTTATCTCAATAAACCAACCCCAACACATTTCTTTTAATTTGAGACAAATAGTATAATTTCATTGAAAGCTTTCAGAAGTAGGAAAACAGTAAGACGTAAAGGCATTGTTTAAATATACACAAAGATCCTTACAGATAAACAGACAAAAAGAAAGCACATAGCATCAGTTATTCAACTTCACACATAGGTCAAAGTAAACACAAACATAAAACCACATTGTTTCCCACACCCAAGAGCTTTCTTCCCAATGAATGAATACAGAAATTTAAAATCAATTTGAACTCAAACAATTAATCAGTAAGACTAATAATTTAGATTTTCTTTTCTCTCATCTAACACAATGGACATCTAATATCATTCAACAGTAATGACTAGAACAGAGGTTGGAAAACCATAGTCTGTGAGCCACATTGGCTCACTGCATATTTTTTTATCACTCACATAAAACAGATTTTACATTTTCAAGTGATTGGGAAAAAAATCAAAGTAATATTTTCTGACAAATGAAAATTGTAAGATTTTCATCCCTATACATAGTTGTTTTATGTATACATACTTGGCATACAGTCATGCCTATGCATTTGCATAATGTTTATGGTTGCTTTAATACTACAGTGGCCAAACTGAGTAGTTGAAGAAGAAATTATATGACTCTCAAAACCTAAAATATTTACTATCTGGCCTTTTACAAAAGCTGTTTGCTGACCTGTGTATAAGAACACAGAATAAGTTCCCAATCATTGCTGCCACCAATGGGGAATAACTTACCAGTTATATGAAAATCAGAAAAAAAATCATGACAAATTCAAAGCAGGGGGAAAAATCTACAGAAATAATAAACCGTTAAAACTTCTGTTGCCACTTGGCATTCACACTGAGTCAAGAACCATGTTCTCTGACCTAAGCAGCCCATGATATTCACTTCTCTGGTAAAGCAGTTTATCTATCTCTGTTAGGTGAATCCATTGGGCATCTCTGTGGATGATCTCCAAACCTTAGAGGATAACTTTTAAAGCATAGAATTAATACAAAGGTATTTAGAACTTTTTATTGAACTTGACCAGTAAGACACAAAACCCTGTTTTCAACAGGATCATTTTACATTAATGTTCCATGAAATTGACTATAGTTCTCTTTTTTTGAGGTCTTTATCAGATTTAGATATTAATGTTATATTTGGTTTGCAAAAATTCAGAAATTGCTTTATGTTCTGAAACAGTTCAAGTTGAGCATTTTAGTAGTATCTAGTCTATAAAGGTTTTGTAGAATTTCTCTGTGAAATCATTTGAGTCTGGTGCCTTTATATATTAATAAATAGTTGCTTTAATAGCTTTTTCTAGTTTTTCTATGCCAATTGGTCTATTTAAACTTTCTATTTCTACTGTGATCAATTTTGTTAAATTGCTTTTCATAGAAAAGTACACATTTCATATTTTTTGCACTTAATTATAGAGATTGGTCATACATATGCACATACACACATATGTGAATGTGTATGCATGTGTATTTATAGGCACACATATTGCAAATAAGGGCTTCCCTGTGAATCATATGGTAAAGAATCTGCCTGCAGTGTGGGAGAACCAGATTGGATCCCTGGGTCAGGAAGATCCTTGGAGAAGGGAATGCTTACCCACTCCAGTATTCTTGCCTGGAGAATTCCATGGACAGAGGAGCCTGACTGGCTGTTGTCCATGGGGTAACAAAGAGTTGGACATGACTGAGTGACTAACAGATACGTAGGCTATAAATGTGCATGTACATGCATGTGTGTATATACATATATATACGTATATGTATACTAGCTCTGCTTCAATGGTTATTTCCCACTTATTTCCTATTTTCTGTATTTATGCTTGCTCTCATCTTTTTGAAATTAGGTTAGCTAATGGTTTATTTACTTTGTTGAATGTTTTCGAAAACTATCACTATTTCTACTATTTTTCCAATTTCTTCCTTATGGATTTCTGTTTTTATCTTTAAAATTTTCCCTTTTATGCTTTCTTTTGGTTGATTCTGTGTTCTTTTTTAATGTTTTGAGTTTGGAAATATTATCATATCATTTTTATTGATACACATGTGAAAAGTTGTAGATTTTCTTCAAATCACTGCTTTTATTATATCATAGATTTTGGTATAGTACTTTCATTGTAAGTATAATTAACATTTTTATTATCAGTATGTTCTAGAAAAAAAGTCTATAATTTCAGATTCCCCCCCCCCATTTTTATCCATGAGTTGTTTAATATAGAGTTTTATTTGAACTGTAGGTAGAAAAATTTGTTTTTTTGTTTTGGATTTGGGGTATTTTGTTCTGTTTTAATTTTTATTTTATTACATTGCAGTTAGAAAACATTATTTATATTATTTTAATTTTATCTTTTTATATTGTTTCAATTTTATGAAAATCTCAAAAACTGGAGCAGGGAAAAGCAAATCCATTATGCCATACCTGAATCCCAGATCCACAGGATCCAGGAGCATTAAAAAATTGTTGTTTTACACCATGAAGCTTTGGAGTGGTTTGTCACTGTGTAAGAGCTAACCAGAACATGATAGCATGGCAAGAACATTTACTTTATGATTTTAAGAAACAGAATAAAAGAAACTCAGCCTTGAATGTGACACAATAGGTCATAAAATCCAATCAGCCTTCAGATGTTTGAATCCCTTCTAAACAAAATTGTAATTATCATCCAGGTTCTATTTAGATGGCTCAAGTGATTGAGAGTTCACAGATTATAAAAGCTTTTATAATTAGCCTAGAATTATTATTTTCTTACTGGCTTTAGCTAGTAGGAAATGACACAAAAGGAAAAAAAGTGGAGAGACTAACAACTCACCCATTGATACAGACTAGAACCAGACACAGTCTTTCCAAAAGATATAGCATATATAATTGCTTCCACCTAATTTTTCTAATACTTAATAGAGACAGAGTAGGTGTAACAGCTTTTATAATTTCTGCTTTTTGCTTCTGTTCTCTATAAGGTAAAAAAAATACAAAAACACTACTTGGTTCAGTATGCAATTTATCAGATACCTGACAAAAAAAACATGAATGATCAGACTTCACTGGTATGATACTAGGTATATTTGCATTATGTCCATGCATAGGAATATGACCAAAAGAGATAGTAAAAATTTAACACTGGTTTTCTCTAAGTTTTAAGATATTGCTATTTTTCTCTTGAAGATTTCTACATTTTCAAAAATTTTTGTATATGAACACATTTATAATTTAGATATGATTTTCAAATCTTTTCAAAAATATCTCTTATATGTTACTAAAATGTACATCAGATCAGATCAGTCGCTCAGTCATGTCCGACTCTTTGCGACCCCATGAATCGCAGCACGCCAGGCCTCCCTGTCCATCACCAACTCCCAGAGTTCACTGAGACTCACGTCCATCGAGTCAGTGATGCCATCCAGCCATCTCATCCTCTGACGTCCCCTTCTCCTCCCGCCCCCAATCCCTCCCAGCATCAGAGTCTTTTCCAATGAGTCAACTTTTCGCATGAGGTGGCCAAAGTACTGGAGTTTCAGCTTTAGCATCATTCCTTCCAAAGGAATCCCAGGGCTGATCTCCTTCAGAATGGACTGGTTGGATCTCCTTGCAGTCCATGGGACTCTCAAGAGTCTTCTCCAACACCACAGTTTAAAAGCATCAATTCTTTGGCGCTCAGCTTTCTTTACAGTCCAACTGTCACATCCATACATGACCACGGGAAAAACGATAGCCTTGACTAGACGAACCTTTGTTGGCAAAGTAATGTCTCTGCTTTTGAATATGCTGTCTAGGTTGGTCATAACTTTCCTTCTAAGGAGTAAGCGTCTTTAATTTCATGGGTGCAGTCACCATCTGCAGTGATTTTGGAGCCCAGAAAAATAAAGTCTGACACTGTTTCCACTGTTTCCCCATCTATTTGCCATGAAGTGATGGGACCAGATGCCATGATCTTCGTTTTCTGAATGTTGAGCTTTAAGCCAACTTTTTCACTCTCCTCTTTCACTTTCATCAAGAGGCTTTTGAGTTCCTCTTCCCTTTCTGCCATAAGGGTGGTGTCATCTGCATATCTGAGGTTATTGATATTTCTCCTGGCAATCTTGATTCCAGCTTGTGTTTCTTCCAGCCCAGCGTTTCTCATGATGTACTCTGCATATAAGTTAAATAAGCAGGGTGACAATATACAGCCTTGACGAACTCCTTTTCCTATTTGGAACCAGTCTGTTGTTCCATGCCCAGTTCTAACTGTTGCTTCCTGACTTGCATACCAATTTCTCAACAGGCAGATCAGGTGGTCTGGTATTCCCATCTCTTTCAGAATTTTCCATAGTTGATTGTGATCCACACAGTCAAAGGCTTTGGCATAGTCAATAAAACCGAAATAGATGTTTTTCTGGAATTGTCTTGCTTTTTCCACGATCCATCGAATGTTGGCAATTTGATCTCTGGTTCCTCTGCCTTTTCTAAAACCAGCTTGAACATCAGGAAGTTCAGGGTTCACATATTGCTGAAGCCTGGCTTGGAGAATTTTGAGCATTACTTTACTATTGTGTGAGATGAGTGCAATTGTGAGGTAGTTTGAGCATTCTTTGGCATTGCCTTTCTTTGGGATTGGAATGAAAACTGACCTTTTCCAGTTCAGTGGCCACTGCTGAGTTTTCAAAATGTGCTGGCATATTGAGTGCAGCACTTTCACAGCATCATCTTTCAGGATTTGAAATAGCTCAACTGGAATTCCATCACCTCCACTAGCTTTGTTCGTAGTGATGCTTTCTAAGTCCACTTGACTTCACATTCCAGGATGTCTGGCTTTAGGTCAGTGATCACACCATCGTGATTATCTAGGTC
>NW_011494956.1:1878916-1897975 GCF_000754665.1 Bison bison bison
TGTATAGTCATAGGGGATTTGATTTAGGTCATACCTGAATGGTCTAGAGGTTTTCCCTAACTTTCTTCAATTTAAGTCTGAATTTGGCAATAAGGAGTTCATGGTCTGAGCCACAGTCAGCTCCTTGTCTTGTTTTTGCTGACTGTATAGAGCTTCTCCATCTTTGGCTGCAAAGAATATAATCAATCTGATTTTGGTGTTAACCATCTCATGATGTTCATGTGTAGAGTCTTGTGTTGTTGGAAGAGGGTGTTTGTTATGACCAGTGCATTTTCTTGGCAATACTCTATTAGTCTTTGCCCTGCTTAATTCCGTATTCCAAGGCCAAATTTGCCTGTTACTCCAGGTGTTTCTTGACTTCCTACTTTTGCATTCCAGTCCCCTATAGTGAAAAGGACATCTTTTTTGGGTGTTGGTTCTAAAAGGTCTTGTAGGTCTTCATAGAACCGTTCAACTTCATCTTCTTCAGCATTACTGGTTGGGGTATGGACTTGGATCACTGTGATATTGAATGGTTTGCCTTGGAAAAGAACAGAGATCATTCTGTTGTTTTTGAGATTGCATCCAAGTACTGCATTTCAGACTCTTTTGTTGACCATGATGGCTACTCCATTTCTTCTGAGGGATTCCTGCCCGCAGTAGTAGATATAATGGTCATCTGAGTTAAATTCACCCATTCCAGTCCATTTTAGTTTGCTCATTCCTAGAATGTCAACATTCACTCTTGCCATCTCTTATTTGACCACCTCCAATTTGCCTTGATTCATGGACCTGACATTCCAGGTTCCTATGCAATATTGCTCTTTACAGCATCAGACCTTGCTTCTGTCACCAGTCACATCCACAGCTGGGAATTGTTTTTGCTTTGGCTCCATCCCTTCATTTTTTGTGGAGTTATTTCTCCACTGATCTCCAGTAGCATATTGGGCACCTACTGACCTGGGGAGTTCCTCCTTAAGTATCCTATCATTTTGCCTTTTCATACTGTTCATGGGGTTCTCAAGGCAAGAATACTGAAGTGGTTTGCCATTCCCTTCTCCAGTGGACCACATTCTGTCAGATCTCTCCACTGTGACCTGCCCATCTTGGGTTGTCCCATGGGCATGGCTTAGGTTCATTGAGTTAGACAAGGCTGTGCTCCATGTGATTAGATTGACTAGTTTTCTGTGAGTATGGTTTCAGTGTGCCTGCCCTCTGATGCCCTCTTACAACACCTACCGTCTTACTTGGTTTCTCTTACCTTGGGCGTGGGGTATCTCTTCATGGCTGCTCCAGCAAATTGCAGCCACTGCTCCTTACCTTGCACTAGGGGTATCTCCTCACCGCTGCCCTTCCTGACCTTCAACGTGGGATAGCTCCTCTAGGCCCTCCTGCGCCCGCGCAGCCACAGCTCCTTGGACGTGGAATTGGTCCTCCAGGCCACTGCCCCGGGCCTCGGGCGTGGGCTTGCTCCTCCCTGCTGCTACCCTTGGCCTCGGTGTGGGGGCGGAGAGTAGGTCCTCCCGCCCACCGCCCCTGGCCTCGGGCTTGGGGAGTGGGGTATCTTCTCCCGACTGCCGCCCCTGACCTCAGACACGGGGTAACTCCTCTCGTCGCCACCCCTGACCTCAGATGCGGGGTAACTCCTCTCGTCGCATACATTTCACAATTTGAAAAAATTGATTACTCTAAAAGTGAATAAAATAGTGACCATCTTTTACGTACTGTGAGTAATGAATCATAAACTCATATGATTTTTAAAAATTAAAAATAGCTGCTCTGGATACCCTAGTCTTGCATTATTTTGATGCAAATCCTAGGCATCATATCATTTCAACATCAACTATTTCAGAATATATTTCTAAACTATAAGAAATCTTTTCTGAAACAAAATTACAATACCATTATCATAACTGAAAATGTGACAATAATTTCTTAACATTAAATATCCAGTCAATATCCAAATTCAATAATTGTTTCACAATTTTTCTTACATTATTTGAGTCAGAATTTGAAGAAGATACATAGATTTCAGAGTTTGATATATCTCTTAATTTTCTTAGTCTATAGGTTTCTCAATAGTTTTTTAGACTTGAATTTTATTTATTGGACAAACTGGGTCTTTTAACTTTTAGACTTTCCCATGGCCTGGATTATTGGCTTCTGTTCATTATATTCTGTGTGTCATTTAATGTACTACCTGTGTTTTCTATAAATTTCTAGTTAGATCTAGAGGCTTTAACAAATTCACACTGGTTTGCAATTTTCCTTTTCTTTTTATGTTGGTGATGATTTGTGACTATTTTAAAACATGTTAAAATGTGTTGACACTCCCACCATTAAAAAGTGAGACATTTGTTCTTTCCCCTTGAATCGCAGCTTACTTTAGTGATTTTCTTGTAACTGATAGAACACAGTAGAAATAATGCAATAAGACTTTTGAGGCCAAGTCAGAAACCATACAGCTTCCACTTGGCTGGTTTTGGACGCTTTCTCTAGGGCAATGGTTCCCTACCAGAGGTGATCTCACTCCCCTCCTCCCTCTGGGGAATAGTTGGAAGTGGCTGAGTGAAGGCAGATACTTGATGCGTCAAAACTGAGAGGGTGATCTAGTGCCATCTAGTGGATAGAGGACAGAGGTGTGGCTAAATGTCCTACAAAGCCCTGGATAGCCCTTAGAACAATCATCCAGCCCAAAATATCAGTAGTGCCAAGGTTGAGAAGCTCTGCTTTAAGGGAAGCCAGCTGCCATAACAAGTCTGATTACTTTGAGACTGCTATGCTGGAAAATCGACTCGTTAATAGTTCAGTCATGTTCCAAGAGCTCTCAACTGAGAGCCAAAATCAACTTTCAGCTACATGAGTAAACTGTCTTAGATATTTAGTCCAGTTGAGTCTTCAGATCACTGTAGCCTCAGTCAGATGAGAAATGGTCAGCCAGGTGCTTCAAGAATTCCTGACTTACAAAATTATGAACATAATAAAAGATTAGTTTAATCCACTAAAAATTGGGATAATTTATTAAATGGCAATAGTAGCAAAACTAACCATTTCTGAAATTCTACTGTAGATTAGAAGTTATAAGATAAATATGATATTTATCTTTTCTTCATTAATTGTCATATTTTCATAAAGATAAAATTTGTGTGATTATTTGATTACTATAGAATGCAGTTTTTATAAGAAAGTCCGTATGAATGCTTGACTTTATAACCCAGTAAAACTGCAAATACATACATACATGTATAAAATAAAAGAGAAGGATACAATATTGAAGGCAAAAAATGGGGGTTGATAAATTATTTCAAGGAGAATGGTTAGATTGACATTCGACTGTTCAACAGTCACAATGGAAGACAGATGTCAATGGATAATAGTATCAGTTTACTGAGAGGAGGTAACTGCCATACTAGAATTCTATACTCAGTGAAAATATTCTTCATGTGTAAATGGACAGCTCCTGAGAGGGCATATTTTCCAACATCCATTTCAAATATGTCAACCAAGATAGCTAAAAATGAAGACCCTTGCAGAGGGAAAGGCAAAAGGTCATAATGATAATGGACAAGGGTTTCCCACCCAGAAAGTAGACACTGATCTAACCATGGAAATTCCTAACCCCAGGATGGTTAACCTTCCTAATGGTGTTTCTGTCAAAATCCTTCATTGCCATGGACTACTGATTCCATTGTTTCCTTTTCCAAGTGATGATTTTTGCAATTATCCTTTCTCTGTCATACCATATAGTATTTTGAGTACATGGAGAGAGAGTCAGATAACTATCCTTTCAGGTCATGGGTTCCAAGAACAAGACAATCTACATCAAAGGCTGATAGAGAAGACTGTATATAACCCAGATCACACACACAACTTCCTAATCAATGTCCACCTTGCATGTGGGAGTTGAGAATGGCATTTTATGTACAGTTCTCAGCTAGACATACTTCCTCATTTTACAGATGATAAAATTGATTTAATCAGTACCTTGTAGTTAGTTTTTTGAAAATTTTTTTCTACCACACATAATCACAGATATTATAGTTGAATTATGGAAAAAATTAAGGATAGATATGTTAGTACAGTTTAATATCAAAATATATTTAGCTAGTTTTAAAAATAACTAGTGAGAATTTGAATTTAATTATCACTAAGAAAGTTGGAATTTTCTCTTTTTACTTTTCAGCCTATTGTGCTACCACTAGACTATTGTCAATGAGTCATCATAAGCAAAGCAAGGTAGACAGCAGGTGTTGATAATGATTACTTATAAATTTTCACACTGTTCCAAAGCTACACTATGTTACTTATTCTAGATTTAGCTATTTTTATTTTAATTGGTACCTTTAAGGATTTGATATCTAACCAGCTGGCATGGTCTAGCAGGTGAGGAAGAGAAATAACACTTTTGTCATGGTAAAATTGAAAGCAAATTGACTAACCTCTATCAATGATACTTGAAATAAACTACTGCATCTTTGTTGACTCATATTCATAAGATAATGTCTGAGAATATTTTCTACTTAGAGGACTTGTACTTTTGCCACACAAATAAATAATAAAAGACACCTAAAAAATAAAGAACAAATAAGAATTATAATATAGATTTGATTTTGATATTTTATCCATCACTAGTGAAACTAACACTTCTTGTTGAAATCAATAAAACAATGCTTGAGACATAAATAATGACATAGAAGAAATTGTTTCCCACCTGCACATGCCTATACCCAAGCTCTTAATACAGATTATATGCCTAAAATTAGTGTAATGTTTTACATAAGAATTTGATTCACAGATCTCACAGATAATAGGTATTCCATAGATATTTATCAATGATGTAATCTTTTATAAGTAGCTGATTCTTTATATTTTCCATATATCACACACATATGTATGCCGTATTCCACCATGCATTGTTAGGTCATTTTAACCATGATTTGAAGAGGTTTGCCTCCCAATTTTTTCATTTTTCTGTTAAGTACACTAGAGTTGCTATATTCCCTGATTTGTTAGTTTACTGGAAAATTTTGACATGTTACTGAAGGTAAATTTTTATGTCTCATTTCTTATTCAATCAATATTAATCATCTGCTTTTTTTTTTTAAACCAGCAGCAGTCATAAATTACAAGGAGGCAATCTTACTAGTCAGAAAGGACTCTATATTCTTTATTATTATTTAGAAATTGGTTGAAAGATTATTCTAAGAATTTTTGGTTCTTTCTGCTAATAGCCTATTATGAAATGATTATTTATGTAGCCCGCCAAACTCATATGCTGAAATATAATCTCCAGTGTGGAGGATCCATAACCAATAATTTCATATATTGGAGGTGAGACCTTTGGGAGATAATTAGGTCATGATGGTGGATCCCTCAAACATGGGATTAGCAAAACAGAACCCTGAGAACTCTCCTTCTTTCTGCCACCTGAGTATACAATGAGAAGTGAGCAGTCTGCACCTCAGAACAGAGCTCTCTCAGGAACCTGACACTATAATTGCTAGCACTATAATTTCAGACTTACAGCCTCCAAAACTGAGGCTGAGAAATAAATTTCTGTGACTTATAAGACACCCATCTATGATACTTTGCTATCACAGCCTAAACTAAGACATTGTCTTTTATTTGATAATATAATCAGGATTATAATATTCAAAGGGAAAAATTGCTATGTAGAATGGAGGGAAACAAGCCAAGGTTGAATAAATAAACACCAGAATTTGAAATGATGCAAAGAGAAAAGTAGAGAAATATGTGTCAACATCTCTTTAACTTTCTCTCTCTCTCTTTTTTTTTTTTTTTGCTATGTACGTATATATAGACAGATATTTAGATATACAAAGATAAATACATATATGGCTTATATAACACTGAATATTAAATTTAACATATATTGTTGATGGCCTCATATACCTATTGCTGTAAGTTGAATTGTGTCTCCCCAAAAGATATGTTGATATCCTAAACCCAGTACTTGTAAATGTGGCCTTATTTAGAAATAGGGTATTTCTATTAATAGATATAATCAAGTGACAAAAACGGTCCACTGGAGAAGGGAATGGCAAACCAATTCAGCATTCTTGCCTTGAGAACCCCATGAAAATGCAAAAAGATAGGACACTGAAAGATAAACTCCACAGGTTGGTAGGTGCCCAATATACTACTTGAAAAGAATGGAGAAATAACTCCAGAAAGAATGAAGAGATGGAACCAAAGCAAAAACAACACCCAGCTGTGGATGTGACGGAAGATGGAAGTGAAGTCCGGTGCTGTAAGAGCAATATTGCATATGAACCTGGAATGTTAGTTCCATGAATCAAGGAAAATTGGAAGTGGTCAAACAGGAGATGGCAAGAGTGAAAATCAATATTTTAGGAATCAGTGAACAAAAATGGACTGGAATGTGTGAATTTAACTCTGCTGCTGCTGCTAAGTCGCTTCAGTCATGTCCGACTCTGTGCGACCCCATAGACGGCAGCCCACCAGGCTCCCCCGTCCCTGGGATTCTCCAGGCAAGAATACTGGAGTGGGTTGCCATTGCCTTCTCTGAATTTAACTCAGATGACTATTATATCTACTACTGTGGGCAACAATCCCTTAGAAGAAATGGAGTAGCCATCATAGTCAACAAAAGAGTCCAAAAAGCAGTACTTGGATGCAATCTCAAAAATGACAGAATGATCTCTGTTCATTTCCAAGGCAAACCATTCAATATCAGAGAAATCCAAGTCTATTCCCTGACCAGTAACGCTGAAGAAGCTGAAGTTGAACCGTTCTATGATGACCTACAAGGCCTTCTAGAACTAAAACCCCAAAAAGATGTCCTTTTCATTATAGGGGACTGGAATGCAAAAGTAGAAAGTCAAGAGATACCTGGAGTAACAGGCAAATTTGGCCTTGGAATGAAGAATGAATCAGGGCAAAGGCTAATAAAGTTTTGCCAAGATAACACACTGGTCATAGCAAACACCCTCTTCCAACAACACAAGAGAAGACTCTACACAGGGACATCACCAGATGGACAACACCAAAATCAGATTGATTATATTGTTTGCAGCCAAAGATGGAGAAGCTCTATACAGTCAGCAAAAATAAGATTGGGAGCTGACTGTGGCTCAGATCATGAACTCCTTATTGCCAAATCCAGACATAAATTGAAGAAAGTAGGGAAAAACCACTAGATCATTCAGGTATGACCTCAATCAAATCCCTTTCAATTATACACTGGAAATGACAAACAGATTCAAGGGATTAGATCTGATAGACAGAATGCCTGAAGAACTATGGACGGAGGTTTGTGACATTGTACAGGAGGCAAGGATCAGACCATCTCTAAGAAAAAGAAATTCAAAAAGCAAAATGGTGGTCTGAGGAGGCCTTATAAATAGCTGAGAAAAGAAGAGAAGCGAAAAGCAAAGGAGAAAGGTAAGATATACCCATTTGAATGCAAAGTTCCAAAGAATAGCAAGGAGAGATAAGAAAACCTTCCTCAGTGATCAGTGGAAGGAAAACAATAGAATGGGAAACACTAGAGATCTCTTCAAGAAAATTAGAGTTACCAAGGGAATATTTCATGCAAAGATGGGCACAACTCTGCTCAATACTTTCTAATAACTTATATGGGAAAAGAATCTGAAAAAGAATAGATATATGTATATGTACAACTGTTACAAATCACTTTGCTGTACACCTGAAACTTACATAACATTGTAAATCAACTATACTCCAATATAAAATAAAAATTTTAAAAAGAAAAAAAAAAAAGATGGGCACAATAAAGGACAGAAATGTTATAGACCTAACAGCAGCAAAAGATATTAAGAAGATATGGCAAAAAAACACAGAAGAACAATACAAAAAAGATCTTCATGATGTAGAAAATCACAACAGTGTGATCACTCACCTAGAGCCAGACATCCTGGAATGCGAAGTCAAGTGGGCTTTAAAGCATCACTACAAACAAAGCTAGTGGAGATGATGGAATTCCAGTGGAGCTCTTTCAAATCCTAAAAGATGATGCTGTGAAAGTGTTGCACTCAATATGTCAACAAATTTGAAAAACTCAGCAGTGAGCACAGGACTGGAAAAGGTCAGTTTTCATTCCAATCCCAAAGAAAGGCAATGCCAAAGAATGCTCAGACTACAGCACAATGGCACTTATCTCACAGGCTAGCAAAGTAATGCTCAAAATTCTCCAAGCCAGGCTTCAACAGTACATGAACCGTGAACTTCCATATGTTCAAGTGGATTTAGAAAAGGTGAAGGAACCAGAGATCAAATTGCCAATATCCGCTGGATCATTGAAAAAGCGAGAATTCCAGAAAAACATCTATTTCTGCTTTATTGACTTTGCCTAAGCCTTTGACTGTGTGGATCACAATAAACTGTGGAAAATTCTAAAAGAGATGGGAACAGAGCACTTGACCTACCTCCTGAGAAGTCTGTATGCAGGTCAAGAAATAACAATTAGAACTACATGAAACAGCAGATGGTTCCAAATCGGAAAAGGAGTACATTAAGGCTGTATATTGTCATCTTGCTTATTTAACTTATATTCAGAGTACATCATGAGAAATGCTTGGATTGATGAAGCACAAGCTGGAATCAAAATTGCTGGAAGAAATATCAATAACCTCAAATATGCAGATGACACCACCCTTATGGCAGAAAGTGAAGAGGAACTAAAGAACCTCTTAATGAAAGTGAAAGAGGAGAGTGAAAAAGTTGGCTTAAAGCTCAACATTCAGAAAACTAAGATCATGGCATCCAGTCACACCACTTTATGGGAAATAGATGGGGAAACAGTGGAAACAGTGTCAAACTTTGTATTTCTGGGCTCCAGAATCACTGCAGATAGTGACTGCAGCCATGAAATTAAAAGACGCTTACTCCTTGGAAGGAAAGTTATGACCAACCTAGATAGCATATTCAAAAGCAGAGACATTACTTTGCCAACAAAGGTCCATCTAGTCAAGGCTATGGTTTTTTCAGTGGTCATGTATGGATGTGAGAGTTGGACTGTGAAGAAAGCTGAGTGCAGAAGAACTGATGCTTTTGAGCTGTGATGTTGGAGAAGACTCTTGAGAGTCCCTTGGACTGCAAGGAGATCCAACCAGTCCATTCTGAAGGAGATCAGCCCTGGGATTTCTTTGGAAGGAATGATGCTAAAGCTGAAACTCCAGTACTTTGGCCACTTGGTGCAAAGAGTTGACTCTTTGGAAAAGAGTCTGATGCTGGGAGGGATTGGGGGCAGGATGAAAAGAGGACGACAGAGGATGAGATGGCTGGATGGCATCACTGACTGGATGGACGTGAGTCTGAGTGAACTCTGGGCATTGATGATGGACAGGGAGGCCTGGTGTGCTGCGATTCATGGGGTCACAAAGAGTTGGACATGACTGAGCGACTGAACTGAACTGATTAGTATTAATAATGTGTGTATATACACACACACATATGGGCTCCCCTGGTACTCAGTGGTAAATAATCCACCTGCCAGTGCAAAAGACATGGGTTTGATCCCTGTGTTGGGAAGATCCCCTGGAGAAGGAAATGGCAACCCACTCTCGTATTCCTGCCTGGGAAATCTCAGGGACAGAGGCGCTTAGTGGACTACAGTCCATGAGGTCACAAAGAATCAAATGTGACTTGACTAAATGATGACAACTATATATATGTATATATGTATGTGTATACACATATATATAGTTGTGTCCCTGGTGGCTCAGACAGTCAAAGAATCTGCCTGCAATGTGGAAGACACAGGTTCAATCCCTGGGTTGGGGAGATCCCCTGGAGAAGGGAATGCAACCCACTCCAACAGTCTTGCCTAGAGAAGTCAATGGACAGAGGAGCCTAGTGGATTACAGTCCATGGGGTGGCAAAGAGTGGGACATGACTGAGGAACTAGCATTGCCAATTCTGACATATACATACATATATACACGTATCTATACCATAGGAAAACTTTTCATATCTATCACTGGCAAAGGTGAAAAATATCTAACAATAACAAATGTTAGAAAGAAATTTTCAGATACTCCTAGCAAGAATGTTAAATAGTTCAAATTCTTTAGAGATTAGTTCAGTAATACATAGTAAAATTGAAGGAATTTACAACATAGAATTTTCACTTCTGAGTGTGTGCCATGGAGAGACTCTTGTATGATTTAACAAGACATGTATAAGAATGATCATCATATAATTCATAATGGCAAAAAATAGAAGCAAGTAAAATGTGTCAGTTGAAAAATAAATACTGTGTATTCATCTAACAGAACAGTATACAGATTTTAAAATAAGTAAGCAAGATGTATGTGTCTGTGTATCAACATATATACATCTTTTTAAAAATCAAGTTTTAAATGAATTCTAGAATGTGAAGAATTATATACTACTTACGAAAATGTAACAATCCTTCAATGTAGTGCATGATAAAATACAAATAATGTGTTGGCATTACAAGATAAAATATGTAGAGTAAAAGTTAGATATGTTAAAGGCTCATTGATTAAGTTCTAGATAAGCATGTTTCTATGGAATTTAACATATATTTGAGTTGATCCTTTAGACTTACCATTTAACAGTAAGAAAATAAAATCTTATTAATTAAATGAGACAAATTAAGGAAGAACACACATATGATGAAAGATAGAAATCTACAAATGATTCAAGCTACTTCTTCCAGATTCTCTCTAATGAGACTTTGTTAGTAAGAAGACAGCGTAACACATTTTGCATGTCTTTTTGCTTCTTCTACTCACCATTCAGCAGAAAGGCTAATTAACATTGAAATGACTGAAAGTCAAGACCTGGGGGGAATGAGAGACCCCAAAACTCCCTAGGTAATTTACAAACTAGATAATCAACTCAATACTAATCAGAATTTTATACATACAAGTTTATATAACAAAATTAAACCAAATATGTAAAACTGCTCTAGGATTGTTCTTTTAAATCAATTTGGCCTCTTTGAGTGGCAGATATCCCCACCACTGTCATTATCAGAACTTGGGACAAGAACATAGCTATTATTTTTCTCTTTCAACAGCTTATCTAAACAACAAATTTGTGCTGAATTTGTTTCTGTGATTTTAGTCTGGGTTCATGTTGTAGGGCACATTAACTACACTAATACAGGAGCTGTATGTGTGTTTGACATCTTCTTTTTAGAAACCTAGAAGTCCACTTGTTAAAAAAGTGTCTTGAAATTAAAAGAAAAAATGGAAAGTAAGTTATGTCAACTCTTTCTTTATTATTTTCTCCAATGATTTAATTTAGAAATATTGAACCATTTTAATCATTAAACATTACAAAAAGAATTTTTTGTGGAATTAATAAATATTCCACTAAAATCTATGAACTATTATTAATGCCAAACTTCAAAGCTATCTTCCTGTATATAAGCTTACATCTTTCAGGAGAGAATAACTTTATATTAAGATGACTGTGGGGCATATACAAGGGAGCTGCTTACATACGGTTAGGCTTCCCTGGTGGCTCATTGGTAAAAAATCTGCCCACAATGAAGAGACTCGGGTTCCATCCCTGAAAGATCCCCTGGAGAAGGAAATGGCAACCCACTCCGTATTTTTGCTGGGAAATCCCATGGACAGAGGAGCCTGATGAGCTATATAGTCCATGGGACTGCAAAAGAGTTGGACACAACTTAGTAACTAAACAACAAGCCAAAACAATAAGCTCACATATGGTCCAGTATTCCTGCTTGGAGAATCCCTTGGACAAAGGAGCCTTGCGGGCTACAGTCCATGATGTCGCAAAGCGTCAGACAAAACTGAGCAACTAAGCATAGTAATAATAATAATAATAATAATAATAATGGTTATAGACTCATGGCTGACAATTATGGAGCACTTGACAGTTTAAAAATCGTCTCACATTTGTTGTGTCAATGAATTCTTAAAATAATTCTGCAAGGACACAAAATGCAGTATTTATCAATTAACAAATGAGAAAATTGAAGTCTCAAAAGGCCATGTGACTTGACAAGATCATCTATTAGTGCATAAGACTATTCAAATTTTGGTCTTTTGATTCCAAATCCAGGTTTCTTTTATATGCTTGGATGCCCTGTTTTATTAGAAGAAGCATCAGCAGATATCTTGATGTCTGTCATAGCTATGTTCTTGTCACAAGTTCTAATAATAGACATCTAATGCTGAGAAAGACTGAAGGCAGGAGGAGAAGAGGGCAACAGAGGATGATATGGTTGGATGGCATCACTGACTCAATGGACAGGAGTTTGATCAAACTCCAGGAGATAGTGAAGGACAGGGAGGTCTGGCATGCTGCAGTCCATGGGATCACAAAGAGTTGGACACTACTGAATAAAAACAACAAAACAGACATCTTGGCATTGTATATATATTCATTTTTTAAAAAATGTCTTTGATAGATCTCACCACTACATTCAGGAAAGAAGATTTGGAGTAAGTATTACTGTACTCCAGAGTTCAAAAGGAAGTGAGATCATGTATGTGGCAAGATCTAGAATATAGTAGAAATTCAGTAAATATATGACAGGCATTACACATTTTATTGCCCTACCAATCCAGTGGAATGTTTCAAGCTAATTTCTTCACATTTATCCTGTGGTAGAGCAAGGCTTTACCAAATGCCCCCCACTTCCCATGAGGCATCCGTGTCATTACCTTCTGTCTGGAGGCTTATACAAGAGTCCTATCCTGGGACCCTAGCAGTCCAGTGGTTAAGACTTCACCTACTAGTGTAGGAGTGGGGGTCTGATCCCTGGTCAGGAAACTAAGATCTCCACATGCCTCAAGACCAAGAAAACAAAACATAAAACAAAACTGTATTGTAACAAATTCAATAAAGACTTTAAAAAGTGGTTCACATTAAAAAATAAAAATAAGTCCTACACTGCTGGGTATGAATTTGTTAATATTGGGATGGGTATAGCCTAGGAACCTGAATGAAGTTTCATGGAACAGATAAGCACTAGGCCAAATAGAGTGACTGTCAACAACAGGCCAGCTTTAGGGTTCAGGTAGCCCTGACATCTGCCTTTCCCTCAGGAGCTGGAGGTAGAGAGTATTTGCTCTGTCCCTTTCTTATTCTAACACTCCCTGCATGATTCCTAACTCTACTCTTCTTCTCTTGACCATGACAGAACTGGGCTGGTGGATTTTAAACATGGTAACAACAATTATTAGCTAACATTTGATATCATGTGTCAAGTGCTATTCTAAGCAATATATGCACATAATCTCACTTATCTAGCAACCCTATTTTGTATGTGGGGGACCTGAGGCACATAGAAGTTAAATTACTTTCCTGAAATTATTTGTTTATCAGTTTTCAAAGCTGGCAATTGAACTCAAAGCCTGCACTCATAACCAGCTGGCTGTGCTCCTTGCTTAACAGGATATCATGGTGAGCTCATCAAGTGTAGCTTTTGTAAGTGGTAGTGGAGGGTGGTGAGGAGATGTTTAAGATACACTTTGGGGTTAAATTGAAGGAATCTATGAGTGTGGAATGGGAGGAAAAATTCCAGTTAATATCTCTACATAATTGCTATTGTTGTTCAGTCAATAAGTCGTGTCCTATTCAGCTACCCCTGGACTGTGGCCCACCAGGCTCCTCTGTCCATGAAATTCTCCAGGCAAGAATATTGGAGTGGATTACCATTGCCTTCTCCAGGGGATCTTCTTGACCCAGGGATCCAACCTGGATCTCCTACACTGAAGGCAGATTCTTTATCATCTGAGCCATCAGGGAAAGACACTGTCTGCTATAGTTTGCTCAAATTCATTTCATTGAGTCAGTGATTCCATCTAACCATTTCATCCTCTGCCACCCTCTTCTCCTTTGGCCTTCAATATTTCCAGCATCAGGGTCTTTTCCAATGAGTCAGCTCTTCCTGTAAGGTGGCCAAAGTATTGGAGCTTCAGCCTCAGCAACAATCCTTCTAATGAATATTCAGGGTTGATTTCCTTTAGGATTGAATGGTTTGATCTCTTTGCAGTCCAAGGGATTCTCATGAGTCTTCTCCAGCACCACAAATTGAAAGCATTGATTCTTTGGTGCTCAGCTTTCTCCTTGGTCCAATACTCACATCTGTACATGATGACTGGAAAAACCATGGCTTTGGCTATACAAAGTGATGTCTGCGCTTTTGAATACACTGTCTAGGTTTGTCATAAGAAGCAAGCATCTTTTTATTTCATGGCTGCAGTCACACTCTGCAGTGATTTTGGAGCCCAAGAAAAGAAAATCTATTATTTCTTCCACTTTTTCTCCTTCTATTTGCCGTGAAGTTATGGGACTGGATGCTATGATCTTAGTTTTTTGAATGTTGAGTTTCAAGCCAGCCTTTTTGCTCTCCTCTTTCACCCACATGAAGAAGTGCTTTAGTTCCTCTGCACTTTCTGCCATTAGAGTGGTATCATATGTGTATCTGAGGTTGTTGATATTTCTGCTAGTGATCTTGATTCCAGTCTGTGACTCATACAACCCAGCATTTCCCCACAAATGGATATTAGCATTAAACATAATAGGCCATATGGAAAACATGTTTTCATAATATATGTGATGTCTCTGTTTATCAAGCAGGTGAATGTGTTTTTTTCATTTTATCATTTTTAGGAGACTTACATTCAAACTTCATGCATGTGAATTTTCTATCTTGAATTACCTGTTCAAAATTTCCATCTTTGAATAATAGGCCTCAAATTCAATATCAAATCAATGAACAGATTTTAGAAAGATAGTTGCATCTTGATTTATTTAATTTGAATATAATTTTAGGTTTTGTGAGTGCTCAGCTTCAAAGTACAGCTTTTTTCCCCTTCCCTTTTATGTGATATCCCAAAAGCCATGTAAGAACACTGATTTTTATTTTTTGGGGGGATGAATGATCAATTAACTCTGGTTCTCTCTGCTAAATATATTTCAATTGTTCAAATGTTCACTTGCAATTATGTGTGTAGCTGAGATGTTCTTTCAGAGCTAAATTCTGAATTCTCTGTTGAATTTTATATTATACTCATGTGATTAGCTATGAATTTAAAAGTGTCCTAGTGATAGCACATAAATCAATTTGGTAATAGTCTGTTGCTTTGGGGATAATTTCAATACTGTTTTGGTGTCAAGAGTTGTCCTAATGAACAAGAGCCATCTTGTTAGTCATCTCTACATTTCAAGCATTAGTCAATGAATGACACAGTGAGGAGTGTAAATTAGAAATGGATGAATTGGTTGCACCAAATTACAATTCCTCATTTACTACTCTGGCATACAAAATACTATTTCATAATTCAGAGTCACTCTTCAGAGAACTTCTGTTTGCTGCTTTTGCTTACCACTTTTTTTCTTTAAATGTTTATTGAATATTGATTTTTCAAAGTGTAAACTATAGCATACTCTTTGAAGTCATTTTTATGTATCATTTGCCTTTTCAAGACTTCCTTCTTGTTGAGATTTTAATATCATTG
Source organism: Bison bison bison (assembly GCF_000754665.1). Classification (NCBI taxonomy): domain Eukaryota; kingdom Metazoa; phylum Chordata; class Mammalia; order Artiodactyla; family Bovidae; genus Bison; species Bison bison. The sequence continues at coordinate 1,894,369 of NW_011494956.1, forward strand.
CATCTTTTTTCCCATCTCGTTTACTCATTCACCTTTAGGCAAGGGATCCTCAGCAATTGTACCTCAGACAGTGAGGATGAACAAGTTTTTCAATATACCCTTGAATAACTACAATTTTAAATTTTAAAGCAGTCTTTAAATGCTTGCAGTCCAAGGGATTGGACTTTAAATCCCTTGTAGTTGTCACATGCAGCTGTCTCTGATTACATAATTATTTTTGAAACTATTTCTTAGTCATCTCATGCTTCTTTTTACCAATTCTACCAAGTCATGTTATAGCTTATTAAATTAGATCATAACTTAGGTTTCAAAAACTCCTGTGAACATTCATTTTTCTATTGTTTATTTTTCTTCTGATCTCATAATCATAGAGGATAAAGGAAATGTCCAAGCTTTAATGTTCTTATGAGTATAATGAGCTATGCATATCAGTCAGGGTTCTGAGTTGCAAGCACCAGAATCCTCTCTGGCAGACTTCAACAGAAAAAAATAATTTATTAAAAGATATTAGGTGTCTCAGAGAATCTTCAGAAGGGTTGGAGAGACCATGATTCAAAATTAAATACATATTTATACTTACATATAATTGCTTTCAGTGCTTACAGTGCTGCAATGCTCACAACAAGGCTCGTAAGTGGCCTGGTGAAGCCTCCACTGGTGCCACAGCCACCACAGAGAAGCAAAGACCAGGAACGTGACTTTTCTGAAACTTCCACTCCCATGGCCTAGAAGTCACTGCTTTTCCAGTAGCTCTACACTAGACACTTTCATTCCAACTGTACCAACAACATGGAAGCTCTGTACCGTCACTTTGTACTTGACATAGTGTTGATCATATCCAAAAAGTCTTGTCTCGCCTTGTATGGTTGGTGTGGCTGTAAATGCAAGGGAACTGGCGCATTTGGGTTCTACATCCAGTTTGGGGAGGAGACTCTCAGTGTGGGAATGTTGTCACACACAGAAAGACCATTCCAAAATAATTGGCAGTCGTCAAAGTGGTTAACGTATACCAAGAGATGCTGTAGAATACAATATGTATTTATTACTATTACTTATTATCCTCCTATTTAACCAGACTGAATATGTGAGAATCAAATTAATCAATCAAAGTTGAAAGCAACTTGTCATTTGAACAGCATGTTCTCATTGGCCTATAAAGCATGACTTGATTAATAAAATGATACTTGAGTCAACCTCCAAATAAGAATGATATTGTAATATGAAGTGTAATATAAAATATTTTTTGTTTATCATAAAAGATAAATCTGATACTAACATTTTCTAATAATTTGAGCTTACTGGCAAAACTATGTAGTTTTGTTGGAATTGAAATATCATGATGATATGGTGAATGATTATCAAGATAATGATTAAAAACAATAGTGATATAGTATTAATTCTTATCTAAACTTTAGGCCCATTTATTTCAACATAGACTTGGTCCCTGGCGGCTTATTAACATTGAACACTTTTTAAACTTAGTTCAGTATTCACCTTGCACTCACAATTTTTAAACAAGTACATAATAGAAAAGTTAACGTGATGAATCTGATGTCTACATGTTATTTTAGAAAGCAATACATAAATAAGAACCACTACCGAAGGTTTTCTGTATATTGAATGAAAAAAATTCCTTTCCATCTTGGGAGAGTTATGTCATATTGGGACATTTAATGTAGAATTTTTGTACTGTATTTGCAGGACTGGAGGCAGCCCCATGAAAGAAACAATTGTGGCCAAATCCCCTAAGGATGGACTGATGTCCAAATGGGTCTTTTTTATATCTCTAATTGCAGCTGTTCAAAGGGTGAAAAGAACAACACACAAAATGATAAGAAAGGAAACTTGAAGTACTTATGTTTCTAAAAACATCATTTAATAAATTATAAGAAGACTTAAAGGAAGTCAAGAGACTGAGTAGGGAAGCGTGGGTTTATTCCCCAGATAACCCTTAAAAGATGAGGAGAAGAGGAAGCCAAGTGTGGACTGTGAATAAAATATTTACAAAACAAACCCCAACAGGCAATAATAATTGAATATTTTATATTTTGACTTATTCAACTTTTATGATTTAATTTTTTTCTTCATTGAGTTTAATTAAGCTTTCCCCAGGGTCACAAGCCTGGAAAACTTGGAAAAACTAAAGCTATTCTATTTACCAGGCAGGTTTCCACAGCCCTTTTTCAAATGAAGTATGGATTTTGTTAAAGTCTTTTTTCTAAGGGCTGCTGTTCAGCACTTTTAAGGTGTCTGCTGCTCTATTAAAAAATCCTATTAGTTTGGCAGAGACAGTGCCTTCTGGGGCTGAAATGTTTCTCTAAAGTTTTCTGCACTGTGCTGATATTTTTTATCAAAGGTGAATAACATCTTCAATATCTGTATATAGGAAACATAATATTCTTGTAAATATTTTCCACTGTAAGGTAACTAAATTTATGTGCTTAATATAGGAAATGTATTATGGAACTATAATTCAAATATATAATCCAAATATATATTTTCCAATAATTCAAACTATTCCTTTCCTCTTATATTTATTCCAACTATTGACTAATTCATCCAAAGAATGCTAAAACTACTGCACAATTGCACTCATCTCACACGCTAGTAAAGTAATGCTCAAAATTCTCCAAGCCAGGCTTCAGCAATATATGAACCATGAACTTCCAGATGTTCAAGCTGGTTTTAGAAAAGGCAGAGGAATCAGAGATCAAATTGCCAACATCCGCTGAATCATCGAAAAAGAAAGACAGTTCCAGAAAAACATCTATTTCTGCTTTATTGACTATGCCAAAGCCTTTGACTGTGTGGATCACAAGAAACTGTGGAAAATTCTGAAAGAGATGGGAATACCAGACCACCTGACCTGCCTCTTGAGAAACCTGTATGCAGGTCAGGAAGCAACAGTTAGAACTGGACGTGGAACAACAGACTGGTTCCAAATAGGAAAAGGAGTACGTCGAGGCTGTATATTGTCACCCTGCTTATTTAACTTAAATGCAGAGTACATCATGAGAAACACTGCGCAGGAAGAAGCACAAGCTGGAATCAAGATTTCCAGGAGAAATATCAATAACCTCAGATATGCAGATGACACCACCCTTATGGCAGAAAGCGAAGAGGAACTAAAAAGCCTCTTGATGAAGGTGAAAGAGGAAAGTGAAAAAGTTGGCTTAAAGCTCAGCATTCAGAAAACGAAGATCATGGCATCTGGTCCCATCACTTCATGGGAAGTAGATGGGGAAACAGTGTCAGACTTTATTTTTGGGGGCTCCAAAATCACTGCAGATGGTGACTGCAGCCATGAAATTAAAAGATGCTTATTCTTTGGAAGAAAAGTTATGACCAACCTAGATAGCATATTGAAAAGCAGAGACATTACTTTGCCAACAAAGGTCCGTCTAGTCAAGGCTATGATTTTTCCAGTGGTCATGTATGGATGTGAGAGTTGGGCTGTGAAGAAGGCTGAGAGCCGAAGAATTGATGCTTTTGAACTGTGGTGTTGGAGAAGACTCTTGAGAGTCCTTTGGACTGCAAGGAGATGCAACCAGTCCATTCTGAAGATCAGCCCTGGGATTTCTTTGGAAGGACTGATGCTAAAGCTGAA
>NW_011494956.1:1898093-1905118 GCF_000754665.1 Bison bison bison
CTGGGTGAACTCCGGGAGTTGGTGATGGACAGGGAGGCCTGGCGTGCTGGATTCATGGGGTTGCAAAGAGTTGGACACCACTGAGTGACTGAACTGAACTGAACTGAACTGATTGACTAATTCATTCATCTGTATATTCATTCATTCAAATGCAGGAGGAAGATGTGCCACCTAAGAGGAAGGAGATACAGAAAAAGAAATAGCCAAAAAGACAAGTAGAAAGAGAAAGAGGGGGAAGAAAGAGAGAAGAAGAAGGAGAAGAAGATGAGGAGAAGGGGAAGAAGAGAAAGGAAACAAAGAAGAGGAAGCAGGGGAGGTAATGGAATGGCCGTGTACACAGATGTCTGATCTGTTATCGGATCTATATTGGATCTGGGATAGATAGAGAGAATTAGAATGAAAGGACAACAGTTTCTAACTCTTTCATTCTCCCACAATCCAAATATCTGGGCCTAGAAATTTACTGACTCCTTTGGCTCCAGCTGGAAAGAAATGTAGCTATGATGGGATGTGGAAGGGTATGTAAGAGAGAAACTTGTGATTCTAAATAAAATAAATTATACTTTATGTCTTCTGTATAATATACTATATAATAGTTTATTTGAAACAAAGTATATGGATCAAAAGGAGATTGTTGGAAAATCATTAGTCAAGAGTTAACATATTTTCTTGTTAGGAAACATCACTTCTATCAAGAACAACAACTTTAAAAATAAAACTGCCATATAACCCAACAATCTCACTCCTGGGCATATACCCAGAGAAACCATAATTCCAAAAGATAGATGCACCTGTGTTCCTTGCAGCACTAGTACATAGCCAGGACAGGGGTGCGTGTGTGCTCAGTCGTGCCTGACTCTTTGAGACCCCATGTATTCCTCCAGTCTCCTGGGACCATGGGATTATCCTAACAAGAATTCTGAAGTGGGTTACCATTTTCTCCTCCAACAGTGCTCCTGACCCGGGATTGAAACCACATCTTCTGTAGCTCCCACATTAGTAGGCAGATTCTTTACCCCTCATCACTTGTGAAGCCCACACCCAGGACGTGGAAGCAACCTAAATGTACAACAGAGGAATGGATAAAGAAGATGTGGTCCATATATACAATGGAATATTACTCAGCCACAAAAAGGAAAGAAATTGGGTCATCTGTAAAGATGAAGATGGACCTAGAAACTATTATATAGGGTGAAGTAAGTCAGAAAGAGAAAAACAGATATTATTAACACATATATGTGCAATCTAGAAAATAGTATAGGTAAACCTATTTTCAAAGCAGATATAGAGACACAGACATAGATGACAAATGTATGGATACCAAGAAGGGACGGGGTGTGGTGGGGTGGAATGGGAGATTGGGATTGACATGTATATACTACTGATACTATGTGTGAAATAGATAACTAACGAGAACCTACTGTACAGCACAGGAGACTTCACTCAACACTCTGTGGTGACCTAAGTGCGAAAGAAATCCAAGGAAGAGGAGATAAATGTATATGTGTGGCTGATACTTTGCTGTACAGCAGAAACTAACACAACATTGTAAAGCAACTATATTCCAATTAAATATATATATATATACATCTTTCTTGTCACCTTGGTGCTGCCCCAAACTGTTTTCCTTTTTTTATAAATAAGGTGATCTCCTCATTGATCTTGGGCTTCCCAAGTGGCCTAATGGTAAAGAATACTCCTGCCAATGCAGGAGCTGCAGGAGACTTGGGTTTGATGAGCTGGGGATATTCCCTAGAGGGGGAAATGGAAACCCACTCCACTATTCTTGCCTGGAGAATTCCATAGACAGAGGAGCCTGGTGGGTCACAGTCTATAGGGTTGCAAAAATTAGACACGACTGAGTGACTGAACATGCACACACCACATCAATCTTAATGATATTGGTGAGTTTTATTATTAGCAAACAGGGAGTTAAAACTGGCTAATAAAAACTAAGTCACTGAGGGCCTGATGTAGATAAGAGTTGATTGTGATGATTCTGTCAGTTACATATCCTTTAGGCATTTCTTTATGCACCAAAACATCAAAGAATGAAATATTCAGCTGGTTTGCTGATTTATTTTTTTTTTAACTGAATTGACTGTCTTTTTTCCTCCTTTACAATTTTTGTGAGAAACTCAAGACCTTTTTTACTGAAGTCCAAAGTATTAAATAAAATAGAATCCAGTTTTCTAGTAAATTTAAAATATCTGTTTGTCCCTTTATTTATTAAAAGATTTCTAGTGGTTTTTAAATGTAATTTACTCCAACAACAGTTGCTACCTGGGAGCCCTGTGTAAGGTAGCGTGTCACTTACTAAGCAGATCACAGCAGTGGGAAGTGAGATGTTGTTTTGTCTTGCCTTCACTGTTATCCATACACACTGACATACTGGACTGGATAATTCCAATTTGGTCTATTTTTGTTACTGTAGAAGCACAGACCAGAGTATATTTGTTTTCGGTGAATGCTGGTGTTTTTTCCCGACTTTAAAAATAGAAGTAATAGAAGTAGCATTGGCAGTAACAGAGGACAATCCTTGTCAGTTCAGAGATCAAAAAGCTATCTATCTTACATATATTATATGCATACATATATTCATATTTCAAGTATATACATTATATACATAAAATATACATATCTACACACAACATTTATAAAATTATCATCACTTTTTTTTAACCACTAATAGTCCTGGCAGGAAACATAAAATGCTTACAGCAAACTACTTATTTTTATCCTCCTTATTTGGGTAAAATGTTTACAGGTGGATCCCTACTCTCTCACCTCCCCCATCCATAAATATCTTTTCAGTTAAAAAAAAAAAAAGAAATTAGGTGTATAAAATACACAAGTTAATCTCCAAAGTATTTCCCCAGGAAAAGCTGAGTTTTAGTACATTGACATTGTCCTAACAATTATCACAAGAGGTTAATCATTTACACACACCAGGATCACACACATATACCATAAATTATTGTATATGAATATACATATATTTTATGTAAGTATTCCCCATCATTCGACACTCCTGACAACATTCTATAACTTCCTCACTGGACTCTGAAGATAACATGGTATAAATCAAACAACAGAGACTTGAGACTTATTTTTTTTCTCTTGTGAAACAGCCTGTCTCCCCCTATGGAAGCTGTTCTAAGGTCTTGTACTATAGCTCTGTTGAAAAATTGCACTGGCTCGCCAAATATCTTAATGACTTTTCTCTCAGCAGTTGGTAATTGTGAAATGTTATTCTAGTAACCATAATGTCCCTCATAAAACAATTGCATACAATATGTACTGTACTTCTATTTTAGTGAGCTCTTCTGTCAGAATAGCAGTGCCAGTAACCATTTAGCATTTCATAGCAAACTGCTTACTAGTCCTTCAAGTGTAATATTGCAGAAAGAGTGAAGAAATGCGTGATTAAAACCGTTCACTGAGAGTGGACCATTTAACGCAACCTGACGCTGCAAAATAAACCAGCCATCACATATGTAGGCGCTCATCATATAAATGACAGTTCTATGTGGTCATTTAATTTTACGATCTCAATTGTCGCATATATTGCTCACATAAATATAGTGTTCTCCTGCAGGGAGGTCTGCTGGGTGTTATAAAATCAGTGAGACCTCAATGGGTTCAAATGGACATCTTTTATAATTATTGCTATAAAATTTCTTGACGATGCATTTTGTTGTCCAAAGCCTAAACAAAATGATTTTCCAAAAGAATGGGTTTCAACAAAGAAAGTAAGGGAATCTGGGAATTTTTTCCTGTATTCACCCATATTTAAATTACCTTAGTTACCCTAACCTATTGGAGGACTTCTTGCTCTTTTCAAATAGAATCTTAGACTGTGGCTTCCAGTTAGAGGCAAGCTAGATATGAATTGTTTTCTATTTCATGAGGTAATATGGAATATCTAGGGGGAAGGGTTAATTTGATGTTAAGTGCAATTAAAATCTATTTACTGGGAACTTTTTATGAACTTGAAAATATAAGGAAAGTTTGGAGAACAGACTTTGAAAAATGTTTCCACTGGGACTATCCATTGTTTGAAGGATTCTCTTACTTTTTAAAAAAACTTCAGGATCATATATTTGACAATGCAAAGAAATGAATGTGGTAGATTTTCTCTACAGTGCATTGGGCTATTTTGATTACCTCTTGGTTTTTATATTTCCTCTAGGATAATAAGTTGTAATTATTATTGTTGCCTTGTGTGACAAGTGTTTACTGGCATACTAATTGGATTTGGGCATTTGTTTCCTATGATTGTCCTGTAAGTACTCTAGCAAACTTATTGCTTACATGCTTGTCTAGAAATGCAATGAAGTGTTTTCTATTCATTGAGGGAAAGGAATTGAATTGCTTAATAATTGTTTTTAGCTTGAGTATTTTAAATATTAAAATATTAGTGAGTAGTTACATATGTTTAATTAGAAGGAAGGGAGGTAATCCATAAGCCATGGTTTCACTTTTGTGGAGAAAGCAAAAGTGCAGTGTGGCACAGGTTGAAAAAAGCATATCCTGAGGACATTCAGGCTCTGGGGTTTTTGTCCATAGGTCACTTCTTGGACCACCTGGAGGGATCATTAGTCCTTTGCCTCTATTGCTTTCAGTCCTGGTCTGGCAGCAGCACTAAAATTGAGGAGACAACTCTTTTCATTCAGATCCCTCTTTCCATTTCAGGGATCATTCAGAAATATCCCTTGAAGGAGGAAATGGCAACCCATTCCAGTATTCTTACTTGGGAAATCCCACGGATGAAGCCTCATGGGCTATAGTCCATGGGGTTGCAAAGACTCGGAGGCAACTTAGCGACTAAATAACAACTAAAAAGAAGATCCTTGTGTGCACAGCATCCTCAAGAAATGCATAAATGAATGGTGATTAACAGTGAGTTTTCTAACTACACACTATCCAATAGTGCCCGATTCTTACCATTATTTTTATGTTCGACCTGCTGATTGTAACACAGAAAAGTCTTTTGTAACAAATCTTAGAAGAAACACATTTTGTCAATGATTAGTGCCAAAAGCTTCTGCCCCATCAACAATTATCCAAATCATTAATTTCCCTGATTTTACAAAAGAATAAAATGTAAATCAGATATTTAACTAAAGCATGTCCTTTTTTTTCCCAGAAGAAAAATCTCCTACTACAAACACATCTAATATTTCACCTTTGCTTAAAAAATTATATTAATCTCTTCCTATTCTAATGTCTCTTTTAACTACTCTCAATATTGACAATTATGTTTTGTATAATTAATTGTGGGATTTTACATTCTTTCTATATTAAGAATAATATTAATTAAAACTTTTAAAACACCTTCTCTGCGGTACATATTTTCTGGTAGATATCTCCCAATTGATTTTTCTGTGGGTTGATAGTCCTCCTATTCTTCTGCAAAATTGGTTTAGATCAGTTTCCCCAAGAAACAGACCCCGAGACAAGGATTTGAGTGAAAGTAATTGGTTTGGCAAATGATTCAAGAAAACGTTGGTGGGAAAGTAGGGAAGTGAGTCAGCATGGGGAAGAAAGTCAAGAAAGGTACATTAATGAGCAGATTGCTGTTATTGGCAACTGAAGTTCCATCCTGATGAAGACCTCTGAGGGACTATGTAATTCATCTCTGTGAGTTGTTCTAACCAGAAGTATAGAAAGCTGGGGTGTTTATCCTTCAGCTCTTATCCATCATTTGTTGAAGACTTTTGCTGTTGTTTGTTGTCATTGTTTGAAGAATTTGTTGTTCTGGGGCGGGGGAGAGGGGGCATTAATTCTCCAGCACTTCTGGCAGCCTTCTCTATTGTGACTGCATACACGCTTCAGCACTAGCTCAGACCTTTGGGCTCTCACTTAAGAAGCTGTATGAGAACAGTAAGAGCCAAGAGGAGATGGGCAGAGAAAAGCAGGGCTGTTTTGGGCCACCCCTTGTACCCTTCAGATTCACTCATAGCATTTTAATTTCACTATATTTGCATGCATGCAAAGTCGCTTCAGTCATGTCCGAGTCTTTGCGACCCTGCTCTCTCCAGGGATTCTCCAGGCAAGAACACTGGAGTGGATCACCATGCCCTCCTCCAGGGAATCTTCCTGACCCAGGTATTGAACCCATGTCTCTTATGTCTCATGCACTGGCAAGCAGGTTCTTTACCACTCATGCCACCTGGGAAGCCCTATCACTATGTTTGGTCACTTATTATTTAAAATGATGGTTCAGTTCAGTTCAGTCACTCAGTCGTGTCCGACTCTTTGAGACCCCATGAACTGCAGCATGCCAGGCCTCCCTGTCCATCACCAACTTCCGGAGTTCATGTCCATCGAGTCGGTGATGCCATCAAGCCATCTCATCCTCTGTCGTCCCCTTTTCCTCCTGCCCCCAATCTCTCTCAGCATCAGAGTCTTCTCTAATGAATCAACTCTTTGCATGAGGTGGCCAAAGTACTGGAGTTTAAGCTTTAGCATCAGTCCTTCCAAAGAAATCCCAGGGCTGATCTCCTTCAGAATGGACTGGTTGGATCTCCTTGCAGTCCAAGGGACTCTCAAGAGTCTTCTCCAACACCTCAGTTCAAAAGCATCAATTCTTCGGCGCTCAGCCTTCTTCACAGTCCAACTCTCACATCCATACATGACCACTGGAAAAACCACAGCCTTGACTAGACAGACCTTTGTTGGTGAAGTAATGTCTCTGCTTTTGAATATGCTATCTAGGTTGGTCATAACTTTTCTTCCAAGGAGTAAGCGTCTTTTAATTTCATGGCTGCGGTCACCATCTGCAGTGATTTTGGAGCCCCCAAAAATAAAGTCTGACACTGTTTCCACTGTTTCCCCATCTACTTCCCATGAAGTGATGGGACCAGATGCCATGATCTTCGTTTTCTGAATGTTGAGCTTTAAGCCAGCTTTTTCACTCTCCTCTTTCACTTTCATCAAGAGGCTTTTTAGTTCCTCTTCCCTTTCTGCCATAAGGGTGGTGTCACCTGCATATCTGAGGTTATTGAGATTTCTCCCAGCAA
>NW_011494956.1:1905276-1908689 GCF_000754665.1 Bison bison bison
AGAGGCAGGTCAGGTGGTCTGGTATTCCCATCTCCTTCAGAATTTTCCACAGTTTCTTGTGATCCACACAGTCAAAGGCTTTGGCATAGTCTCCTTAAAAATGATAGAAAATGAAGACAAAAATAAGGCTGATGCAGTTGGTCTCTAGGCCATCATCTGTAAACTACATTCTTTTAAAAAAAATGTTGTTGAAGTATAGTTGATATATAGCATTGTGTTCAATTTCTACTGTACAGCAAAGTGGCTCAGTTTTATATATATGAGAACAGTAAGGGCCAAGAGGAGATGGGCAAAGCAAAGCAGGACTCTTCTGGGCCACCCCTTGTAGCCTTCAGATTTACTCGTAGCATTTTAATTTCACTATATTTGCGTGTTCTTTCCCATTATGCTATATCATGGGATATTGAATATAGTACCCTGTACTATACAGTGGGAACTTGTTTCTTATATACCCTATATATAATAGTTTGCATCTAACAGTCCGAAACTCCTAGTCCTTACCTTCCTTGAAACTTTTCCTGCTTGACAACCACACATCTCTTGTCTAAAGTCTGTTTTTGTTTCATAGATACGTCCATTTGTGTCATAGTTTAGATTCCACATGTAATTGATATCATGTGTCTTTCTGTTTCTACGTTGTTTAGTATAGTAATCTCTAGATCCATCCATGTTGCTGCAAATGACAGTATTTCATTTTTTTTTTAAGACTGAGTAATATTCCACTGTATATGTGTACCACATCCATTCATCTATTGATGGACACTTAAGTTGTTTCCATGTTTTGGCTATTGCAAATAGTGCTGCTATGAACATAAGGGTGAATGTATATTTTTAAATTAGAGTTTTGCCTGGGCATATACCCAGGAGTGGTATTGTTGAGTCATATATCAGCCATGAAATTAAAAGACGCTTACTCCTTGGAAGGAAAGCTATGACCAACCTAGACAGCATATTCAAAAGCAGAGACATTACTTTGCCAACAAAGGTCCGTCTAGTCAAGGCTATAGTTTTTCCTGTGGTCATGTATGGATGTGAGAGTTGGACTGTGAAGAAGGCTGAGCACTGAAGAATTGATGCTTTTGAACTGTGGTGTTGGAGAAGACTCTTGAGAGTCCCTTGGACTGCAAGGAGATCCAACCAGTCCATCCTAAGATCAGTCCTGGGTATTCATTGGAACGACTGATGCTAAAGTTGAAACTCCAATATTTTGGCCACCTCATGAGAAGAGTTGACTCACTGGAAAAGACCTTGATGCTGGGAGGGATTGGGGAGCAGGAGGAGAAAGGGACGACAGAGGATGAGATGGCTGGATGGCATCACCGACTCAATGGACATGAGTTTGGGTAAACTCTGGGAGTTGGTGATGGACAGGGAGGCCTGGCATGCTGCAATTCATGGGGTAGCAAAGAGTCGGAAACGACTGAGTGACTGAACTGAACTGAACTGATGGCAACTCTATTTTTAGTTTTTTGAGGAAAATTCATACTGTTCTCCATAGTAATTGCACCAATTTATATTCCCACCAATGATGTAAGAGGGTCCCTTTTCTCCATACCCTCTCCAGCACTCATTATTTTTAGACTTTTTAATGATGGCCATTCTGACTGGTGTGAGGTGGTACCTCATTGTAGTTTTGATTTGCATTTCTCTAATAATTAATGATGATGAGCATCTTTTCCTGCACACCTGTTGACCATTTGCTCACTCATCTACAATCTACCCAATCTTTATTCCTCTCACTCTCAGCTGGCACTCATGCTGTTTAGGTTGCTTGTTCAGTGGATAAGCCAGGCTATCATCCCTTCGGGGTCTACAGGTTACTTCCTCATGTTAGGCCATAATTACTATAATTGTTGATTTATAGTTATCACTAGGCACTGGAACACTAAAAGCTATGTTATTGAATCTTCTAAATATGTGTCTTCTTGCCCCATTTATGCAGCACTAAGCCATTTCCTTGTCATAATCATGGTCAGTTACCCTCCTAGTACAACAATACTTTCTTTGTCTGTTCTCTATCAGAATGAGGAGCCTAAAATGATTAGGTAGTAGGTGTAACTTTATATTTAGTGTAATCATTACTGCATCTCCTGGGAAAAAATATATCCCCACTCTGGGAATCAGAACTTCTAATCTTGAAGTACCTAAAATTTTAGGGACAGGAAATACACTTTACCCAAGATGGTCACTGAGCATGATGGTGAGAAGGGCCACTGCTACTTCCAACCTTTGGTTCTCAGGTCATTGTATTCTCTCTAAAACACAGCATTATATAATGGCCATTATTTGGAAGTGTATCTCACATTTTAAAAAATAGTGTCCCAACCTTGCAGATGACTCACCTGAGACTTTAAGAGACTATCATGATGTGGTATATGATTGCATCAGTGAGTCGTGTAGTCATTTGCCCATCCCCTCACCCTTGATCCAAGGCTATCCTATTAGAGTCGCATGCCAATAGATCACTAACCTGTGATCTCAGATATGATCCTAGGGGGTAAGAGAAGGCAAACCCATTGCTAAAACATATCTCTGTCCAAGTATGGATGAAACAGTATTCCCTCCTGAGAGCAGAGTGTACAGTGTAATCAATTTGTTATCCGGTGGCTTCCTGGTCTTTTCAGAGATGATATTATATTGGTGGGAGTTTGGTATCCTATGTAGATCACTGTTGTTTGCAGTCAGACACTGAGCCACAACAGTAGCTACATCTGTCTTGGTAAAAGGAAGCCCAGGATGTGGAACTGATGCACAGCCTCCTTTCTTGTCATCATGGCCCCCCTGTTCTTGAACCCATTGAACAAGCATGAGGGTTACTGAGGACCAAGTCTAGTTCATATGTACTATGCAACTTGTTTAGTCTTCCTGGTTTTTAAGTGCTTCCTTTGTTGTGGGTACTCTCTGAGACAAAAAGATATACAGATATTGTGCCCACTCCAGCAAGTTCTTCTTTCCCAGATCCTTGACCTCTAGTACTCCCATCTCCATCTGTCTAGGTCCTTGACCAATAAATCAGCCCATCTGCTACTCCCCAGGTGTATATATATATTCTCATGTTCTCATGTCAGGCTTCTTTTTCTTCTCAGAATAATTAATTATCAAGTGTATTGGTAGAGAATTTTCTCTCACCACTGTACATTAAATGCCACGCACGTGTGGGACTGTAGTTAACAGATAAGCAATTTAGCTTTTATGAATATATCAAGGTTTTCTGATCTTATATAACAAATATTTCCTAATATGCCCAACTTTGATCTTTTGGACCCTTTCCTCAATATTCAGTCAGTTCAGTTCAGTCGCTCAGTCATGTCTGACTCTTTGTGACCCCATGAATTGCAGCATGCCAGACCTCCCTGTCCATCACCAACTCCCAGAGTTCACCCAAACTTTTGTCCATTGAGTGGGTGATGCCA
>NW_011494956.1:1908808-1909627 GCF_000754665.1 Bison bison bison
GCCAAAGTACTGGAGTTTCAGCTTTAGCATCATTCCTTCCAAAGAAATCCCAGGGCTGATCTCCTTCAGAATGGACTGGTTGGATTCCTCAATATTAAGTCAAGGCATAACTGGCACCTCCACCTTATTTATAGTAGATGACCGTGTTTACAAACTTCAAGGAGACATCCTAACAGTGGGTTAGGACCAGATACAGGTGTCTTTGCCTGGAGATTAAATCCTGAGTAAAAAACGAGTGTTTTCATAGTAATTAACTCAAGTAAATCAATACCCCAAAACTTTCCAGTCCTCCCTCTCTGGTAAAGAGTTCTCAATATCTATTCCTCAGCCTTTTCTCCTGATTGCTTCCATGGCAAATTAACTAATTCTTGCAGTTCTTTTGGTGAACAATATATCTTTTCCCACTGCAAAGACAGTACTTTCTTACTCAGGCCCTGCTGTGGCTTAATCTCATTGATTCTGCCACTGATCATTCTGAAAACATACCATTCTCACAGATCCTATGCTCTCTAGCAGAGCCTGCAAAACACAATTATTGAAGAAGCTGTGGGGACAGCAGCCAGAACCATGACCTCTCCTGAGGGTCACACAAAAACTTCCTACCATCTCACTCAGCTTCTAGAGTGCTGCTTCACTGCCTACAGCATAAAAGACCTTTGGTGAGATGCTCTGAGGAAACCTTTCCTCTTCCTACCCTTCTGGTATTCTCCCAGTCTTCTGGCCTCTCTTGAAGGGGATTTGGACCAGAGGCTTAAGTTTGTAAGAAGAATATGTAGGCCTGAAGAGGGAGCAGGATCAAGACTGGGAGCCAGCCTGGCC
>NW_011494956.1:1909727-1913673 GCF_000754665.1 Bison bison bison
GATAAAGCCGGGGAGCCAGCCTGGCCCTCATCTCCAAGTGAGTTACAGAGATTTGGCCTTCCCTGCCCCCACTAAGGGAGCCAGTCCTGTTGGCACTGAAGTGACTCCAAGACCTGGTTCCCCATCCTGTTGGAAAGGTTCAGAGGACAGGGTGCATGGACAGGGTTCCTGCTGTGTCTTTGTATCAGAGCTGCATAGGTCTGTGTCTCCCAGCGAGGGGGTTGTTTGCACATGACCTATCTTGTATGAGGCTAATTTTATGTAACAAAATTGTGTTTATATTAAAAGAAGCCATATTTTATTATGAAATTAAATATATTTTTCATATTTTGTAAGTTTATGTTGTCACTCATGTATTTTATTACATAAGTAAAAAAATATTTTAAAAACTTTATACTTTGGTACCTTTAATGGTACAGTTTTCTTACTTTGTGAACCAGGGAGCCCACACTTTTATTTTGCACTGATCTCTGCAAATTATGAGCATAATTCTTGATAAAATTCAAAGAGTCAGAATAAGCAGGGAGGAACTGAGAGAAGAAGGGAGGGAGGAAGTAGAGTGGGAGTGGGAGAAGGAGACAGAATAAGAGGGAGAGAAAGAAATCTCAATATTAATGCCTAACATAATTGTAAACATTCTCATCACATATAAAGATGCTTTGTGACACGTAAAATAAGTTAATTGCAATGTCAGAGTTAATTATTGCTAATAACTGTGGTCATCACTTTGTGGCTTTTGAGACTGATTCTGTTAAGTATCAAAGGTGCTCTGTGTGTTCATCCATTTGTATTCAATTGAGGTTTGATGCCATTTATCTGACAGTTTTATTAATTGCTTAACTTTCTGGATATTGGAACCAAATATATTGGCCTTGGAGGCAATTGAAACAAAGGGTTCACTAACCATAGAAAATATGCATCATGTTCTGCACTACACCGAAGTCTACCAAGAATCGCTTTATTTATGCAAGGATATACTTGGAAGAACTGGGAAAGTCAATTGCCTTGTCTTTTTTTTTTTAATGGAAACAAGCCAAGTGTAATCAATTATACTTGGACATTTTGAAAAGGTAATTCTTTCTGTTGGTATTAAAAATAAGTGTACCACAGAAGAAGGACTGTCAGTCAAAGAGACATAGTAGAGGAATGTGGCAATGTGGGTGTTCACTGCAACAGTAGGCTAGGAAGGAGAGGGACGGTGGTGTGGAGGGAAGCTAGACAATAGCTCTTTAACTTGTCAGAAAGTTAGGATCTGCCACTTCCAACTAGTTGGCAAGCAGGATAGTGTTTACCACTTATTTGTGTAGTTTAAGATGCCTAAGCCAGAATTTATAAAGCAAAATCCTTTTACTTTTTTCTCTTCTCATGATTCTCTCTCTCCAGATTTCTGTCCTATTTTCTATTAAGTAGGGCTCTCCTGCCAACATATCTCTTGGTCTTTAACATGTTTCAATTTCCTTATTCCTTCTGAAACCCTATAATTATAGTGGAATTTGATCTGTGCTCCTTCTGTTCTAGGATAGTTTTTCTTCTATGATAGGTTTCCTGGTTGGGGAGCCTTCAGGTTAGCTAACAGACAGATTAACAAGAGAAAAGATTAAAAAGAGAAAAGTTTATTCATATGCATGCAAGTCACAAAAGCAGTGGTTCCCAAAATGGCTAGAGGTGGGGTTTATATTCCAACTTAATAGAAGAAAGGGATGTGGGAGAAAGGGCTTCACTGGGAAGAACAAATGAGTTTATTGGGGAAATACCAATGAGCTTTGTAAGGAAACAAATAGAACGTGTGACAGTTCATGATAGTGTTTACGTAATTAATCTTCCCTTGTGTCAGTAGTTCCTCTCTCTCCTGGCTGAGAAACTGCCCCAGAAAAGGAATTTATGTCAGCCTGACTCTCCAAAGTTTTTTGTTCTTAGTCAGATCAAGGAAGCTCCAAAAAGGCCTATTTTTGGATCTGTCATATCTCAAATGTCTTCAGTTTGAAAGTCTTCACTTGTGCAGTCCTCAGTGCCCAGGAAGGAGCCTTCACAGGGCCCTTCCTGCACCACCATGAGACCCCATTCTGTTGCTCCTGGTCCTTCTAGTGGCTCTGTAAATGTTTTTGGAAGGCTCAGCCCAGCCCAGGTGGGCCCAGACATGAGCAGTATCTTGGACCACATCCTGGCATAGGTGAATGAGATTGGAAACACACTGGAGGAAACGATCCAGGATGTGGTTGACCACAGCAATCAGAGCAACTTTCCTGCCAAGGCCTGACACTAGCTTTCAGACAAACCCCACAAAACAAAGGAGGGACTTAATACCACCTCTGAATACCAGCAGGGTCACCTTGCTCCTCCTCAGCTGTGTCCCACACTCCTGCCCCTGTGCCAAGGACTTCCTCTATGATGTCCCATACCACCACTGTCCTCCTCCCAAGAAAAATCATACGCTTAAGAAAACCTGCCATAAATTCTTCATGTAAAATCTAAGGTCCTGTATGGGTTCCCACACTATAAATGACAATGAATGAATTTAAGGCAGAAGCAGATTAAAGTAAACCATGACCAAATATCCTGTGGACATGAAGAAGTGACTCTAAGTCATCTTCAGATGTTGAAGGTAGCAAACTATGCTGCCCCAAACTATGCTCCTTTGGCTTGTTAGTTATGTTGAGCAGTAGTCACTTGAAAAACAGCATATACAAGAAGATTTCTCTGAACTCCTCTTATCTGTCTAAAGACAAATGCTCCAAAGGAATCAAGTGTCATAAATCCCCTCTTGGGGACTTTCATCAGCTGGAGGAGATTGACACTTACCATGTAGAAGTCCACACCATTTATTTTTCTAAGGGGCCATTCATCATCCTAAAATTATTTACTCTCCTCTAGAAGGTCCACATCCCTCCCTCCCTTTCTCCATTAAGGTATTTAAGTCTGAGTTCTAAACCGCCTCAGAGAGTTATTCATTTTTCCCCACTGGGTATCTCCCAATGTATACATGCACTCAGTTCAGTTCAGTTGAGTTCAGTCGCTCAGTCCTGTCCGAATCTTTGCGACCCCATGAATCGCAGCATGCCAGGCCTCCCTGTCCATCACTATCTTACGGAGTTCACTCAGACTCACGTCCATCAAGTTGGTGATGCCATTTAGCCATCTTATCTTCTGTCGTCCCCTTTTCCTCCTGCCCCCAATCCCTCCCAGCATCAGAGTCTTTTCCAATGAGTCAACTCTTTGCATGAGGTGGCCAAAGTACTGGAGTTTCAGTTTTAATATCATTCCTTCCAAAGAACACCCAGGGCTGATCTCCTTCAGAATGGACTTGTTGGATCTCCTTGCAGTCCAAGGGACTCTCAAGTCTTCTCCAACACCACAGTTCAAAAGCATCAATTTTTCAGTGCTCAGCTTTCACATCCATACATGACCACTGGAAAAACTATAGCCTTGACTAGACGGACCTTTGTTGGCAAAGTAATGTCTCTGCTTTTCAATATACTATCTAGGTTGGTCATAACTTTTCTTCCAAGGAGTAAGCGTCTTTTAATTTCATGGCTGCAGTCACCATCTGCAGTGATTTTGGAGCCCCCAAAAATAAAGTCTGACACTGTTTCCACTGTTTCCCTATCTATTTCCCATGAAGTGATGGGACCAGATGCCATGATCTTCGTTTTCTGAACGTTGAGCTTTAAGCCAGCTTTTTCACTCTCCTCTTTCACTTTCATCAAGAGGCTTTTGAGTTCCTCTTCACTTTCTGCCATAAGGGTGGTGTCACCTGCATATCTGAGGTTATTGATATTTCTCCCGGCAATCTTGATTCCAGCTTGTGTTTCTTCCAGTCTGGCATTTCTCATGATGTACTCTGCATATAAGTTAAATAAGCAGGGTGACAATATACAGCCTTGACATACTCCTTTTCCTATTTGGAACCAGTTTGTTCCTCCATGTCCAGTTCTAACTGCTGTCTCTT
>NW_011494956.1:1913773-1923565 GCF_000754665.1 Bison bison bison
GCATAGTCAATAAAGCAGAAATAGATGTTTTTCTGGAACTCTCTTGCTTTTTCCATGATCCAGAGGATGTTAGCAATTTGATCTCTGGTTCTTCTGCCTTTTCTAAAACCAGCTTGAACATCTGGAAGTTCATGGTTCACATACTGCTGAAGCCTGGCTTGGAGAATTTTGAGCATTACTTTACTAGCATGTGCTGCTGCTGCTGCTACTGCTAAGTCACTTCAGTCGTGTCCGACTCTGTGTGACCCTATAGATGGCAGCCCACCAGGATCCCCCGTCCTGGGATTCTCCAGGCAAAACACTGGAGTGGGTTGCCATTTCCTTCTTCTACTAGCATGTGAGATGAGTGCAATTGTATGGTAGTTTGAGCATTCTTTGGCATTGCCTTTCTTTGGGATTGAAATGAAAACTGACCTTTTCCAGTCCTGTGGCCACTGCTGAGTTTTCCACATTTGCTGGCATATTGACTATAGCACTTTCACAGCATCGTCTTTCAGGATTTGAAATAGCTCAACTGGAATTCCATCACCTCCACTAGCTTTGCTTGTAGTGATGCTTTCTAAGGCCCACTTGACTTCACATTCCAGGATGTCTGGCTCTAGGTGAGTGATCATACCATCGTGATTATCTTGCATTACATGTTAATAAACTTCTCTTTGTTTCCCTCTTGTTAATTTGTTGTTTCTTATAGTAGTCTCAGCTAAGACCTTGGGAAGGTAGAGGCAAAATTAGTTTTCTTCTCCTAAAATGTGTTAGGTAGCTCTCAATATTTACTGAATGAACTCAACTTGAATAGAAAGAAATGCTTTAGGAAAATGCATGCATGCATTCTAAGTCATTTCAGTCATATCTGACTTTTTGCAACCCCCTGGACTGTAGCCACCAGGCTCCTCTGTTCCCCTGGATTCTCCAGGCAAGAATACTGGTGTGGGTTGCCATTTCCTCCTCCAGGGGATCTTCCCAACCCAGGGATCAAATTCCCATCTCCTGTGGCTCCTGCATTGCAAGAGGATTCTTTACCACTGAGTCACAGGGGAAGCCCAATAAAACCAACTAATCAACCAAGTATGCAAGCAAACAAACAAAGCAAAACTCTCCTGGTAAAAATAGTTAGATGGAATGATCAAGTGAGTCCCTGAAAAAAATAGTTGAAGGATGAATGGTCATGTATGGGATGATCTTAGGGGAAGGGAGGGCTTAGACTGCCTGTACATGAGTCATTCCTTCTGCTTCTCTCTTACATATCCATGGGACAACATTATTCAACTAAAAAAGATAAATTTGCCTTCATAGATTAAATAAATAAAATTCAGGCCTATTTGTATCATTTTGTTCCAGGGTTAAGTGGGTTTTTTGGTAGGGGTCAATAATTGGGTATGTAAATGCTACAAATCAACCTTGTAAGTTGTGATTCTCCCAATTTGTCCCAGGAACACTAGTTTATGCAAGGTGAGAACACAAGGACCTGGACTTATGGATTTTCACACATCTTGAAGGAGAGTGATACTATGGGTTGAACTGTACCTCCCTTCAAAGTACATTCAAGTCATAACCCTTAGTATCTATGAAGGTGACAGTCCCGAAACAGGGTCTTTGCAGATGTAATCAAGTTAAGACAAGGCCATAGTGGGTGAGGATGGGCACTAATCCACTATGACTGGTATCCTTATAAGCAGAGTAAAGAGAAATAAAGGAGGTGTGGCCATGTGGCACTGGAAGCAGAGATTAGGTTATGCTGTCACGTGCAGAGAGATGTGTAGGACTATTAGACTCTAGAGGAGGCAAGGGAGCATCTTCTCCTACAAGCTTCAGAGAGAGGGTGGCCCTTCCAACACTTTGATTTCAGACTTTTCTAGCCCTTAAAACTATGAAAATAAATTTCTGTTGTTTTAAGCCACCCAATTTGGCACATTTTGTTATGGTAGCCTTAAGAAACAAATGTAGGTAATAAAATAGTCGTCTTTCTTAGGGGGTTGGGGCTGTTTCACCTGACTGAAGTAGTCATACTCAACAGAACCTGAGGTTCCCAACTTCTCTTTCCAAAACTGAGAGCTTCCCACAGTTGAATGCACTGTTGGTTATTTTATAGAGCTGGGTGAGATGTATTTTAATTTAGATATGAGTCCCCTGTTGTTCTTTCTCAGCTGGTATAAGAAGTCAATTACATTTTGTGTTCTAAATACTTCCCCAAAAGAGGTCTGAATAAAATCTAATGCAAGAAAGAATTGAAGAGAACTGACACACAATTCAAATTCATTTAGTTCAATTCCACTTTAAACCTGTTGATACCACTTTAAACATTTATTTTTACCTTGGTTTTAGCAAAGTAATTATTGAATATATTTATTTTAAGTTTAAAGTATAAATGGAAGCAATGGGCTTTATTGTTATTTTTTTACCCTTACTAGTGGCATGGGGGATATTAACTCCCCAGCTTGGGACTGAACCCATGCCCCCTGCAGTGAAAGTGCAGAGACTTAACTACTGAACCAACAGGGAAATCTGCAAGAAACAATGGGCTTTATTTTAAGATACTGTGCAGTACTTAGTCAATAATAAGTGCTAAGGGCAAGAGGCTACTGTTTTGTTAAAGTAAAGGAACTTCTGAAGCAAAAAATGAGATAAAAGTGAAGTTTTGATTATGTGTACATAAATACAATATATAGTCTAAAAACATTTCATCATATGCTTGGGAAAGCAAGTTCTTTTTGGTGATGAACACAAAATACAAATGTAAATGTTAATGTTATTTATGTAATGTAATTTAATGTTAAGAAATTTAATGTTAAGTTTTAGGGCTTAATGTAGTATTATAATTATGCTTATAAATAAAAAATCTTTTAAAAACAAATGATGAAGTTATCATTGATGAAATTATACAGTATCTGGTATGTACTTTCAAATACCAGTTGGAGCAGAGGAGAATTAGATTGCTACTTAGATGAAATGAAATTGGTAATAAATCACCAATTGTTGAAGCTAGATTATAAGAACATGGCTATTTAACATTTTTTATACTTCTATGTCTTTAAACATATTTCATACTAAAAAAATGCAATAGACCTAATTTCTTGGCCTTGAAAGGATGTAAAATCTAGTTAACATGTGAGAGTATATAAAATAAGCCACAAAGATTAATCACAGAGACTAAAGTGAATTATCAATTAAATAATGCATAGCTCTAAATGTTTTACAGACAAATTATAATCACAAGTCAAATTGGCTAGGAAAGAGAGAATTTCTGACATGGATGTAGAAAAATGGACTAGGTTAAAATAGGCAATAAGGGAAGAGGAAGAAGGAATAGATTGACATCTCAAACTATATCCTGGATTATGCTCCCTTGTTTAGCGAAAAGTTCTTTGTTTTTCCTTTACTCTCACACTGAATATTTCAGACTGTAGGTGTGAGGCTTTTGTCCTACACTGACCAGTTCCTCAATACCACCTGGGTGTACTATTACTCAATTCAGTCTGACTCTACTTACCTTGAATTAGGGTTATTTCCCACAGGTGTCTAGTCAAGTTTTTCCAGTGGTCATGTATGGATGTGAGAGTTGGACTATAAAGAAAGCTAAGTGCAGAAGAATTGATGCTTTTGAACTGTGGTGTTGGAGAAGACTCTTGAGAGTCCCTTGGAATGCAAGGAGATCCAACCAGTCCATCCTAAAGGAGATCAATCCTGGGTGTTCATTGGAAGGACTTATGTTGAAGCTGAAACTCCAATACTTTGGCCCCCTGATACGAAGAGCTGACTTATTTGAAAAGACCCAGATGCTGGGAAAGATTGAGGGCAGGAGGAGAAGGGGACAACAGAGGATGAGATGGTTGGATGGCATCACTGACTCGACGGACATGGATTTGGGTGAACTCTGGGAGTTGGTGATGGACAGGGAGGCCTGTCATGCCTTGTTCATGGGGTCGCAAAGAGTCAGACACAACTGAGCGACTGAACTGAACCGAAGGGCTCAAACTCACGAGACTGTGTGCACTCAGATGCTAATCTCAAACCCCAGGTTGACACGTGTATTTCTGACTGACTGGTTATAAACTGGTGTTCCCCAGATCCCATTTTTGGTTCAGTAATTTGATAGATAAGTATTGATTGACAAATAATAGTTTGGCTCCAGAATTCAGGGAAATACATTTAGCAGTTTATTGTAAGGATATAATACAGGATATATATGATATATATGTATATGTGTATATGTATATGTCTATATACACTCTGGAGAAAGCAATGACAACCCACTCTAGTACTTTTGCCTGGAAAATCCCATGGGCAGGGGAATCTGGTGGGCTGCAGTCCATGGGGTTGCAAAGAGTCGGACATGACTGAGTGATTTCACTTCACTTCACTCACTTCATACTTTATCACTGGAGAAGGAAATGGCAATCCACTCCTGTATTCTTGCCTGGAGAATCCCATGGACCGAGGAGCCTGATGGTCCATGGCCCATGGGGTCGCAGAGAGTTGGACACAACTGAAGTGACTGAGCACGCATATATACACACATATGCATGCATGTGTGCTAAGTTGGTTCAGTCATGTTTGACTCTGCGACCCTATGGATTGTAGCCCATCAGTTTTCTCTGTCCATGAGATTCTTGAGGCAACAACACTGGAGTGCGTTGCCATGCCCTCCTCCAAAGGATCTTCCCAACCCAGGGATCAAACCTGCATCTCCTGTGGCTCCTGCCTTGCAGGTGGATTCTTTGTTGCTGATCCATGTGGAAGGCCACATACACAAAATCCATTCATGGATTACACCCTTGTTGTGGTGAAGGGGCTTGTGTAACTCAATGAAGTTATGACCTATACCATGCAGTGCCACCAAAGATAGACAGGTCATAGTGAAGTGTTCTGACCAAATGTGGTCCACTGGAGAGGGAAATGGCAACCCACTTCAGTATTTTTGTGTGGAGAACACCATGGATGGTATGAAAAGCAGAAAGATAAGCCCCCACAGGTAGGAAGTTGTCCAGTATACTATAGGGAAGAGCAGAGGGCAATTGCTACTAGCTCCAGAAAGAATGAAGTGGCCAGCTCAAAGTGGAAATGACACTCAGTTGTGAATGTGTCTGGTGGTGAAAGTAACATAAGATGGTGAACATAAGGACAAAGGCTAACAAAGTTTTTTTCAAGAGAACACCCTGATCATAGCAAATACCTTTTAACAACAACCTAAAAAATGACTCTACACGTGGACATCATCAGATGATTAATACTGAAATCAGATTATGTACTTTGCAACCAAAGATGGAGAGCTCTATGAAGTGAAGTAGCTCAGTCGTGTCCAACTCTTTGCGATCCCATGGACTGTAGTCTACCAGACTTCTCTGTCCATGGGATTTTCCAGGCAAGAGTACTGGAGTGGGTTGCCATTTCCTTCTCCATGGGATCTTTCTGACTCAGGGATTGAACTCAGGTCTCCTGCATTGCAGGCAGACGCTTTACCCTCTGAGCCACCAGGGAAAGTAAGAGAGGGTATTTGGGGGGAGATCGGTCAACTCCCTTAAGGCCTTCCTTGTTTGCTAATTGACACTTAAAACCATTAGGCTCCAGCCCTCCCCTAGAGACTGGGAGATCAGGGTGTTGTTTTTCTCAATTACATTTTAAAGAGATGGTCCCCAGTTCCTTTCAAAAGATATTCCTGGGCTGTAGATTTACATCTTAAACGGACAGAGAAAGAATTTATAACTGCAGTTTTCCAAAATAAATGCTCTAAGTAAAGATAAGTCTAGGAACTATAGTCAAGAAGAAACCCGATTAAAGTTTAGTCAAGCTGAGAGTAACATTCAGGCCATCTTGGTCACCTGCTGCTGCTGCTGCTGCTAAGTCATTTCAGTCATGACTCTGTGTGACCCCATAGATGGCAGCCCACCAGGTTCCCCCGTCCCTGGGATTCTCCAGGCAAGAACACCGAAATGGGCTGCTATTTTCTTCTCCAATGCATGAAAGTGAAAAGTGAAAGTGAAGTTGCTCAGTCGTGTCCGGCTCCCAGGGACCCCATGGACTGCAGCCTACCAGGCTCCTCTGTCCGTGGGATTTTCCAGGCAAGAGTACTGGAGTGGGGTGCCATTGCCTTCTCCATCTTGGTCACCTACTGTTGCTATTATTACATTTGCAGATTCATTTCCATCTCAAAGATGATCAAATTTAGGAGACAGTTTTGCATAATGCCACAAAAGAAACTAAAAATGCAATCCCTGTGACTCTTCAGAGAACTGGAATCTAGCCCACAGTTATAAGGGTGAAAGGGATTTGCAGGACTTGGTCTTGGCAGTGAGGTTAAGAGAATATTATTTGCTGAATTCTATGTAGAGAAGGTAGCTTCCCTGGTGGCTCAGATGGTAAAGAATCTGCCTGCCATGCAGGAGACCCAGGTTCAATCCCTGGGTCAGGAAGAGTCCCTAGAGAAGAGAATGGCTCCCACTCCAATATTCCTGCCTGGAGAACCCCATGGACAGAGGACTTGGCAGTTTATTGTCCATGGGGTCACAAAAAGTTGGACATGGCTGAGCAACTGAGCACATACAATGTAGAGAATAGACTGGACACATGGTCACAATAGATCATAGATGTTTGGGAAGTGATAACAACCATCAGGAAAAGATTTTTAAAACTGTTAAAGGTAGTTTAATGAGATGCAACAACCTGAAATTAGACCATTAGGTTAGGCATTAAGAAAGTATTTCTAAATGTAGGGTTGATTAGATTTTGGAATAATTTGCTGGGAAAAGGTCGCTAAGGTCCTATCACTAGAAATACTCAAGAGTTTAGATTAGATGAAATACAGATTGCTATTTATGGCCAAAATAACAAGGTCAAACCCACAATAATACAGAGAAGAAAACTCTTTGACCTCGGGCATGTTTTTCCCCTTTATGAAAAGATTCACTTGATTTTACAAAACAACAAAAAACAAAAGCCACATAATTTGTAATATTCTCAACTGAGGATTCCCACAACAACAAAAAAATGCATTTCTCTTTAACCTGTTTTCCTCTAAACTAGCTTTTAGGGAGAATATGATTGCATCAATGAAGAGAATGAAAATAGTGCCCATTTTACATTATAAGGAATTAATTTGCAGCCAATGTGCTTATATTAACAAATTGTTATTTGGTTAGAAAATAGCCTAAACACTACTTTGTCTCTTTAATGGCCCTATTTAACAACTCAGTTTAGCTGTTTTTGCTTAATTTTCATGCTAATTTTAAGCTATTTCCATTCTTTGAAAGTTTTAACAGTATTTTAAATTTAACAGTGTATTGATGTTTGCATTTAGTTTTTATTTGATTTAGTTTATTCCAAATGACTCATCACTTGATTGTTCTGCAAATCATGCAGAGGGGAGTGGATGAAATTCTTATGCAGAAGGTTTATTTTCTGTTTAAATGAATGCCAGAGCAGGCTCCTTTTACTAGAATGTAAATTCTTTAGAGTAAATCTTGAATATCTCAGAGTACCATCTTTCTTGTCCAAACAGGGATGTCTTTATATGGGGATTCATGGCAGATTTTTGTCAGAAACATTTATTTGGCTTAATAACCTGTCTCCCCTTCGTCAAGCCAAGTGTTAGTCACTCAGTTGTGTTCAACTCTTTGCAACCCCACGGATCATAGCCAATCAGGCCCCTCTGTCCATGGAATTCTCCAGGCAAGAATACTAGAGTGGGTTTACATTTCCTTCTCCAGGGGATCTTTCCAATCCAGGGATCGAACCCAGGTCTCCCACATTGAAGGCAGGCTCTTTACTGTCTGAGCCACCAGGGAAGCCCCTAACTCCTATCTACATAGTACATTTAGTCATTTAACCAAAATTTTAAACCAATATTTAAGATCACTTCCATGTGCCAGGAATTGTTCTAGGTGTTCCATCATATAGCAGTGAGCTAGAACAACAATGTTCATATCTTTATAGAACTTTCTCCCAGTGAGAGAATGCGTAATAAAGAGACAAATAAATATGTAACATAGGGTCAGGAAAGGGCATGGACTTTTGAGAAAAAATCAGGCAAAGTAAGGGACTCCGTGGTTGCATTTTTAGGTGGGTGTGGAGATGTCTCTGAGAAGAAGACATTTGAGCAGAAAGCTGCATCCCTAAGAGAATGACCCATATGAAAGAGTATTCTAGGCAGAGGAATGGCAAGTGTGGGTTCTGGATGCTGGTTGGTGTATTCTAGAAATGCAGGTAGGTCCAGTGTAGCTGATGTTGTGAACCAAAATGCAGCCTGCCATGTAAGTAAACAAAGGATGTTACAGCCATCAAGCCACCACATTATAGCCACCCAGATGGTAAACCCTGAAGGAACTCAGGCTAGTGTGAAATGAAATGTTTTCTGCTCTATACTCTACCAGTAAATAAGACTTTTCCAGATGCAAACAAAGGTGAAACAAAGCCAGCTATTTGGCTACTTCCTCCCTGGTAAGTTCTGAGGAGTTGGGGGGATGTGAGAGGTGGCCACTTCCCACATCTGCCATCTCTTACAGTAAACAAGGAATTAGGATGTGAACAATCAAAAAAGCAGGATTGGCCCCAGATAGCTAGATGCATATGAAAGAAATGATTTCAGTAGCCCAGACACTTCCATGTTCGCATACATAGATTATTAAATCTCTTCTTTAAGAGATCTACTTTTTCTTAATTAACAGTACTTTTAATATTCGGATTACCTGCCCTTTTCTACCAACTTGTGTATACCCTGGATCCTCCTTATCTCCTTGGAATCAGCTTTCTCAGGGTCTCCTGAGGCACTGTCTCCTGGGCTTGAGTCCTAATGTTCCCACCGAATAAAAACTAACACTCAACTTTTAGGTTGTGTGTATTTTTTTTTTCCAGTTGACAGTAGAAACAGGATGCCTGTCATCTAGCAGTCAACTGCCACAGCACTTCCTGATAGTGCACCCTGAGGAGACGAGGATGAGAAAGCACAAGAGACTGGCCCCAGATACCTGAGGTGCATATCAAAGAAACTATTTCAATGAGCCCAGACTCTTGCATCTTCCCATATATAGAAAAGTGCTAAATTCCTTAACTTGAGGTGTCTCACTTTCTTTTATTAACAATAATCTTTTGATCTTCCAACTACCTAGTCTTTTGTTGCAAAAACTCCCATTTATTCTGGCTTTTCCCCTTGCCTTTTTGGAGTAGTCTCTAAGAGTTATTTGAGATGCTGTGTCCCAGGCTTAAGTTTTCAGAATGTCCACTGAATAAAACACAATTCTCAATTTTTAGGTTGTGCTTCCCCCCCACCTCCACCCCAGCCCCCTTAACAGCGTGAAGAGAACATGATGTTTGTGGAGGAGTTTGTGGTCTTGTTGCAGGGAGGAAGCTGATCCTGACTCCACGTTGGAAACTGTTTCTTTGACTTGCTTTTATTATTATAATCATACTCAATGGCTTGCCTGGAGGACCCTGCCCCTCTGCTTGACTTTAAACTAAAGCGCCTTTGTTCAGCTCCTGGAGAGAGTTTGTACCTGTCCACTTGTGAATAGAAGAGATTAACACACCTCTTCTGAAAGCTGGACATTCCCTTGGAGATGTTTTGTTAAGACTGAAGACCCTATTGAAAGGTTGTTGTTGAATCACACGAAGACACCAGGATTCTTGGCCCCAAGAGGAGAAGAAATCAATCTGGGGCCAGAGACGAGGCTTGATAGCTCAGAGCTTTTGCGTAATAAAGTTTTATTAAAGTATAAAGGAGATAGAGAAAGCTTCTGACATAGGCATCAGAAGGGGGCAGAAAGAGTACCCCCTTGCTAGTGTTAGCAATGAAGTTATATACCT
>NW_011494956.1:1923665-1923869 GCF_000754665.1 Bison bison bison
ACACTGAAACCATACTCACAGAAAACTAGCCAATCTGATCACATGGAGCACAGCCTTGTCTAACTCAATGAAACTAAGCCATGCCATGTGGGGCCACCCAATATGGAGGGTCATGGTGGAGAGGTCTGACAGAATGTGGTCCACTGGAGAAGGGAATGGCAAACCACTTGAGTATTCTTGCCTTGAGAACCCCATGAACAGTAT
>NW_011494956.1:1923969-1926293 GCF_000754665.1 Bison bison bison
AAACCAGAGACTGTCCTCAGGCAGGATACATTATTGTTATATAATCCTAAGGAATGTAGAGAAGGAAAAAAAGTTTGTCCTTTCTTCCTCCTTGAGAATTCCAGACCCCTCTCTCCTTGGGGACAACTGAAGCAACTTAGCAGCAGCAGCAGCAGACTCCTTATCAACCTGCCTAGGAAATGACTCTCTCGCTATCACTTTACTTCCCCACTGCATCTCTCTCCCTATTCTGCTTTTTGACTTTGGCTTCTCATTGCTTCTTTCTCTCAGATCCATAAAAGAACCTGGCATCCAGACCCCAATAAGATGGTTATTTGGAGGCTCTAGCCTGCTATGTTCTTGGTCTGCCAGTTACCCAATTAAAGTCTCTTCCTTGCCTCAAAACCTCCTCTCTCTGATTCACTGGCCTATTGTACTGTGAGCAGAGTGAGCTTGGACTTGGTAACAGTCTCAATGGATCCTTCCCAAGAAGGCCGCTTAGGTTGAAGGAGCCAAATATGAATTAGATACAGATTCTACTCTATGTATTTCTACAAATATGTAAGAGGACTGCCTACTACATTACAAGCATTGTTTGAGGTCTTTATACAAACTTTCTCTCAAAACCAGAGAATTCCTTCTTTGTAAGCAAATTTAATTATATGCAGTACAAATAGGATCTTTTTAATTAATTAATTTATTTATTTTACTTTATAATATTGTATTGGTTTAGCCATACATTGAGTTGAATCCACCATGAGTGTACATGAGTTCCCCATCTTGAACCCCCAACTCCCAACTCCCTCCCCATCCCATCTCTCTGGGTCATCCCATGCACCAGCCCTGAGCACCCTGTATCATGCATCAAACCTGGACTGGCGATTCATTTCACATACGATATTTTACATGTTTCAATGCTATTCTCCTATATCATCCTGTTCTCGCCCTCTCCCACAGAATCCAAAAGACTGTTCAATACATCTGTGTCTCTTTTGCTCTCTCACATACAGGGTTATCTTTACCTTCTTTCTAAATTTCATATAATGAGTTAGTATACTGTATTGGTGTTTTTCTTTCTGACTTACTTCACTCTGTATAACAGGCTCCAGTTTCATCCACCTTATTAGAACTGATTCACATGTATTCTTTTTAATGGCTGAGTAATAAGAGAAACCCAAGTAAGAAGGCAATGGCACCCCACTCCAGTACCCTTGCCTGGAAAATCCCATGGATGGAGGAGCCTGGTAGGCTGCAGTCCATGGGGTCACTAGGAGTCGGATACGACTGAGCGACTTCACTTTATTTTTTCACTTTCATGCACTGGAGAAGGCAATGGCAACCCACTCCAGTGTTCTTGCCTGGAGAATCCCGGGGATGGTGGAGCCTGATGGACTGCCGGCTATGGGGTCTCACAGATTCGGACACGACTGAAGCGATTTAGCAGCAGCAGCAAGTAAGACCGTAGGTGTTGAGAGAGGGCATCAGAGGGCAGACACACTGAAACCATACTCACAGAAAACTAGCCAATCTGATCACATGGAGCACAGCCTTGTCTAACTCAATGAAACTAAGCCATGCCATGTGGGGCCACCCAATATGGAGGGTCATGGTGGAGAGGTCTGACAGAATGTGGTCCACTGGAGAAGGGAATGGCAAACCACTTGAGTATTCTTGCCTTGAGAACCCCATGAACAGTATGAAAAGGCAAAATGATAGGATACTGAAAGAGAAACTCCCCAGGTCAGTAGGTGCCCAATATGCTACTGGAGATCAGTGGAGAAATAACTCCAGAAAGAATGAAGGGATGGAGCCAAAGAAAAAACAATACCCAGCTGTGGATGTGACTGGTGATAGAAGCAAGGTCTGATGCTATAAAGAGCAATATTGCATAGGAACCTGGAATGTTAGGTCCATGAATCAAGGCAAATTGGAAGTGGTCAAACAAGAGATGGCAAGAGTGAATGTCGACATTCTAGGAATCAGCGAACTAAAATGGACTGGAATGGATGAATTTAACTCAGATGACTGTTATATCTACTACTGTGGGCAGGAATCCCTTAGAAGAAATGGAGTAGCCATCATGGTCAACAAAAGAATCCAAAATGCAGTACTTGGATGCAATCTCAAAAACGACAGAATGATCTCTGTTCATTTCCAAGGCAAACTATTCAATATCACAGTATCCAAGCCTACGCCCTAGCCAGTAAAGCTGAAAAAGCTGAAGTTGAACGGTTCTATGAAGACCTACAAGACCTTTTAGAACTAACACCCAAAAAAGATGTCCTTTTCATTATAGGGGACTGGAATGCAAAAGTAGGAAGTTAAGAAACACCTAGAGTAACAGG
>NW_011494956.1:1926393-1927100 GCF_000754665.1 Bison bison bison
GTGACATTGTATAGGAGACAGGGATCAAGACCATCCCCATGGAAAAGAAATGCAAAAAAGCAAAATGGCTGTCTGGGGAGGCCTTACAAACAGCTGTGAAAAGAAGAGAAGTGAAAAGCAAAGGAGAAAAGGAAAGATATAAGCATCTGAATGCAGAGTTCCAAAGAATAACAAGGAGAGTTAAGAAAGACTTCCTCAGGGATCAATGCAAAGAAAGAGAGGAATACAGTAGAATGGGAAACTAGAGATCTCTTCAAGAAATTTAGAGATACCAAGGGAACATTTTATGTAAAGATGGCCTCAATAAAGGACAGAAATGGTACGGACCTAAAAGAAGCAGAAGATATTAAGAAGAGGTGACAAGAATACACAGAAGAACTGTACAAAAAAGAGCTTTCACGACCAAGATAATCACGATGGTGTGATCACTGACCTAGAGCCAGACATTCTGGAATGTGAAGTCAAGTGGGCCTTAGGAAGCATCACTACGAACAAAGCTAGAGGAGGTGATGGAATTCCAGTTGAGCTATTTCAAATCCTGAAAGACGATGCTGTGAAAGTGCTGCACTCAATATGCCAGCAAATTTGGAGAACTCAGCAGTGGTCACAGGACTGGAAAAGGTCAGTTTTCATTCCAATCTCAAAGAAAGGCAATGCCAAAGAATGCTCAAACTACCACACAATTGCACTCATCTCACACGCTAGTA
>NW_011494956.1:1927200-1928060 GCF_000754665.1 Bison bison bison
AGTAGCCATCATGGTCAACAAAAGAATCCAAAATGCAGTACTTGGATGCAATCTCAAAAACGACAGAATGATCTCTGTTCATTTCCAAGGCAAACTATTCAATATCACAGTATCCAAGCCTACGCCCTAGCCAGTAAAGCTGAAAAAGCTGAAGTTGAACGGTTCTATGAAGACCTACAAGACCTTTTAGAACTAACACCCAAAAAAGATGTCCTTTTCATTATAGGGGACTGGAATGCAAAAGTAGGAAGTTAAGAAACACCTAGAGTAACAGGCAAATTTGGCCTTAGAGTACAGAATGAAGCGGGGAAAAGACTAATAGGGTTTTGCCAAGAGAATGCACTGGTCATACAAACACTCTCTTCCAACAACACAAAATAACACTCTACACATGGACATCACCACATGGTCAACACCAAAATCAGATTGATTATATTCTTTGCAGCCATAGATGGAGAAGCTCTACACTGTCAGCAAAAACAAGACGGGGAGCTGACTGTGGCTCAGATCATGAACTCCTTATTGCCAAATTTAGACTTAAATTGAAGAAAGTGGGGGAAACCACTAGACCATTCAGGTATGACCTAAGTCATATCCCTTATGATTATACAGTGAAAGTGAGAAATAGATTTAAGGGTCTAGATCTGATAGAGTGCCTGATGAACTATGAACGGAGGTTCGTGACATTGTATAGGAGACAGGGATCAAGACCATCCCCATGGAAAAGAAATGCAAAAAAGCAAAATGGCTGTCTGGGGAGGCCTTACAAACAGCTGTGAAAAGAAGAGAAGTGAAAAGCAAAGGAGAAAAGGAAAGATATAAGCATCTGAATGCAGAGTTCCAAAGAATAACAAGGAGAG
>NW_011494956.1:1928160-1929186 GCF_000754665.1 Bison bison bison
CAGTTGAGCTATTTCAAATCCTGAAAGACGATGCTGTGAAAGTGCTGCACTCAATATGCCAGCAAATTTGGAGAACTCAGCAGTGGTCACAGGACTGGAAAAGGTCAGTTTTCATTCCAATCTCAAAGAAAGGCAATGCCAAAGAATGCTCAAACTACCACACAATTGCACTCATCTCACACGCTAGTAAAGTAATACTCAAAATTCTCCAAGCCAGGCTTCAGCAATATGTGAACCACGAATTTCCTGATGTGCAAGCTGGTTTTAGAAAAGGCAGAGGAACCAGAGATCAAATTGCCAACATCCTCTGGATCATGGAAAAAGCAAGAGAGTTCCAGAAAAACATCTATTTCTGCTTTATTGACTATGCCAGAGCCTTTGACTGTATGGAATACAATAAACTGTAGAAAATTCTTCAAGAGATGGGAATATCAGACCACCTGACCTGCAGGACAGGAAGCAGCAGTTAGAACTGGACATGGAACAACAAACTGGTTCCAAATAGCACAAGGAGTGTGTCAAGGCTGTATATTATCACCCAGCTTATTTAACTTCTATGCAGAGTACATCATGAGAAACGCTGGGCTGGAGGAAGCACAAGCTGGAATCAAGATTGCCGGGAGAAATATCAATAATCTCAGATACTCAGATGACACCATTCTTATGGCAGAAAGTGAAGAAGAACTAAAGAGCCTCTTGATGAAAGTGAAAGAGGAGAGTGAAAAAGTTGGCTTAAAGCTCAACATTCAGAAGATGAAGATCATGGCATCCGGTCCTATCACTTCATGGCAAATAGATGGGGAAACAGTGGAAACAGTGGCAGACTTTATTTTTCTGGGCTCCATAATTACTGCAGATGGCGATTGCAGCCGAGAAATTAAAAGACACTTACTCCTTGGAAGGAAAGTTATGACCAACCTAGATAGTATATTCAAAAGCAGAGTTATTACTTTGCCAACAAAGGTCCCTCTAGTCAAGGCTACGGTTTTTCCAGTAGTCATGTATGGATGTGAGAGTTGGACTGTG
>NW_011494956.1:1929286-1931483 GCF_000754665.1 Bison bison bison
CCATTCTGAAGGAGATCAGCCCTGGGATTTCTTTGGAAGGAATGATGCTAAAACTGAAGCTCCAGTACTTTGGCCACCTCATGCGAAGAGTTGACTCATTGGAAAAGACTCTGATGCTGGGAGGGATTGGGGGCAGGAGGAGAAGGGGACGCCAGAGGATGAGATGGCTGGATGGCCTCACTGACTCGATGGACGTGAGTCTCAGTGAACTCCGGGAGTTGGTGATGGACAGGGATGCCTGGCGTGCTGAGATTCATTGGGTTGTAAAGAGTCGGACATGACTGAGTGACTGATCTGATCTGATCTGAAGCTCTGTGGTGACTAGGACAGTGCCTATGGAAATCTGAATGGCTGGGGGTGGCTGGGATGACAGGACATGGAGTATATCTGGGGCCTTTGTTCTGGCTGGTCACTGGGCTCCTTTGTAGTTCTTGTTACATCTGCTGAGTGTGGATATATGACAGCTTCACTCACTGTCTGATACTTGGGCTGGTACAGTGAGAACAGTGGGGGCTGGGCCACCCTTTCTATGCCGCCTCTCCACGTGGAGATGTAGTTAGGTAGTTAGAATAGGAAAAAGGAGTCCAAAATGGCAGTGGCTAAAACACAAAGAAAGGAAAAGCCCTTGAAAATGGAACAAAAGAAAATCCACTGACCAGATTGAAAACTTAAGGTGAAATAAACACACCCCCTTCTTGGTTAGCCCAATTTGCATAGAACAGGCTCAAGGAGGCAAGGAGACAAACGTATAAAATGAAGAAAGCAAGACAGATTGAGTCCTCTCCTTTGGGGTCAGCCTGCCCTCATGCTTCCAGGGTGTACTTTCCTTTGCTTGCCTAATAAAACTCTGAGCTGTAACTGAGCTGTAACACCAGTCTGCCATTTCAAATCTTTGCTGTGGTGAGACAGAACCAAGGAAATTACACATTCCCCTGACGTTTCTGGTGCTGTGACTCAGACTTAACCTGACTGAAACAACCTCAGCTTGCCCCACCCCCACCCCACCCCCACCAAGGCGGAGGCCAAGCACAGCAGAAACCCAACTCGGCAAAAGCTCCAGTGGTGGAAGGTGAACACGAAGAATACCCAGTACAGTGGATGTGACTAGAAGCCCAGTGTGCTGGAAACTGGGACAGCAAAAAAAAAAAACTTGGCAGCAAGCTCACACAGCTTAGTCTCAGATTCCAGAAGACCTCCGGATAAGGTAGGAGGTCCTCGTTCCTATGGCTAGAAGGATATATGGCTAACAAAATCTTAATTCCTTTGTAATCTCTCCTTCCTTGTTTCCTCAAACCCTCTGAGAACAGGTGAGCAGCAGTGGGTGCAATTGAGGTACTCTGGCAGGGGCTAGTCCCCAGTGTGTCCCAAAGGCTCTGCTATCCACTGCGCCTTAGTATTTGTTGCCCAAGCATGTGGGGGTTCTTATGTCCTTAATCTTCTTTGTGCCAAGGATCAGACCCATGAAAACTGTGAGTACAGGTCAGGTATTTAGCAGATTTTCCAGAAGGTTATGAAAGGGATTTTTCCACACATTTTTTCCCACTGCTTTTTCCTCCCATCCTTCAGTACCTCTCTCCATCTATGCCACAACTTACAAAATATTGGGCAGGCCATCATTTTTCCATTTCTGAAAGTTGTGTTTGAAACTGTTTACCTAAGACAGATTCAAACCCGCATGGCAGGGACACTGTGCTATGCTTAGTCACTCAGTCACATCTGACTGGGACTTGAGCCTGGCCAAAGCCCACGGTGCCTAGTTTCAGGACCTGATGAAGCTCAGGTTCTTGATGTCTTAGTGCAAAAAATTCAGTGAGGGACACAGTGATAGGTTCAGTTCAGTTAAGTTCAGTCACTCAGTCGTGTCCGACTCTTTGCGACCCCATGAATCACAGCACGCCAGGCCTCCTTGTGCATCACCATCTCCTGGAGTTCACTCAGACTCACATCCATCGAGTCAGCCATGCCATCAAGCCATCTCATCCCCTTTTCCTCCTGCCCCCAATCCCTGCCAGCATTAGAATCTTTTCCAATGAGTCAACTCTTCGCATGAGGTGGCCAGAGTATTGGAGTTTCAGCTTTAGCATCATTCCTTCCAAAGAACACCCAGGGCTGATCTCCTTTGGAATGGACTGGTTGGATCTCCTTGCAGTCCAAGGGACTCTCAAGAGTCTTCTCCAACACCACAGTTCAAAAGCAT
>NW_011494956.1:1931741-1933595 GCF_000754665.1 Bison bison bison
GGTGACAATATACAGCCTTGACGTACTCCTTTTCCTATTTGGAACCAGTCTGTTGTTCCATGTCCAGTTCTAACTCTTGCTTCCTGATCTGCATACACATTTCTCAAGAGGCACGTCAGGTGGTCTGGTATTCCCATCTCTTGAAGAATTTTCCACAGTTTCTTGTGATCCACACAGTCAAAGGCTTTGGCATAGTCAATAAAGCTGAAATAGATGTTTTCTGGAACTCTCTTGCTTTTTTGATGATCCAGCGGATGTTGGCAATTTGATGTCTGATTCCTCTGCCTTTTCTAAAACCAGCTTGAACATCTGGAAGTTCACGGTTCATGTATAGCTGAAGCCTGGCTTGGAGAATTTTGAACATTACTTTACTAGCATGTGAGATGAGTGCAATTGTGCAGTAGTTTGAGCATTCTTTGGCATTGCCTTTCTTTTCAATTGGAATGAAAACTGACCTTTTCCAGTCCTGTGGCCACAGGACAGTGAAAGGTTAAGAGGTAGCTTTGTTCAGATTCAGAGAGTGGCACACTCCACAGAGGGTGAGTGCAAAGTCCATGGAATGTGGTGTGGTTAGTTTTTTATGGGCTGGGTAATTTCATATGCTAATGAGCAGGAGGATCATTCCAACAATTGGGGAACCACCCACTCCTTGGTCTTTTGACAGTGCCTTGGAACTGTCATGGCACCTCTGGGTGTGTCATTTAGCTTGCAAATTGAGGATCAAGGTTTAGTTGAATTTGACTTATCATCTTGGACCCATTTGATTTTAATTGGTTTATGTTATGCCCTTGGGCTATGTCATTATTTCAAAAGTTGTGCCCTGCCTCCTTCCATCCTGTTACATGCTCTTTTCCTGAGCCCTGTTCGGCTCACAATGCTGCCGCTACAATCTCCTGGTGGGAAAAACAGACAATAGCTGGCCCTCGGGAGGAAGACAATGTATAATATCCAATCCCTCTAGAGATTCAGGCCTTCATCTTTCATGTTTCCCACAACAGGTGTGACAACAGCAACTCTCAGTGAACCCACTAGGGCGGGTGACAGGCACACAATGCCTGCTAGAAGTCCATCTGGTGGAGGCATCCTATCAAGGGCAGTTGGGCTTCCAGGGATAATGTTTGCCACTTTGGATAGCCCTACAGGCTGCTACCTGCATATTTAGTGCTGGTGGCTACCCCACGTCCGAGGTCAGGGGTAGAAGCCAGGGGGACCCTATGCCCGAGAAGAGGCGGCCAAGAGGAGTTACCCCACACCCGAGGTCAGGGGAAGCAGCCGAGAGTACCAGGCTGCGAGGGCGCAGGAAGGGCCGAGAGGAGCTACCCCACGCCCAAGGCCAAGGGCAGCGGCCGGGAGGAGCAACCCCACCTCCAAGGAGCCGTGGCTGCGCGGGCGCAGGAAAGCCTAGAGGATCTATTCCACGTTCAAGGTCAGAAGGGGCGGCAGTGAGGAGATACCCCTCCTCCTAGGTAAGGAGCAGCGGCTGCGCTTTGCTGGAGCAGCCGTGAGGAGATACCCCACGTCCAAGGTAAGAGAAACCCAAGTTAAGACGGTAGGTGTTGCAAGAGGGCAGACACACTGAAACCATACTCACAGAAAACTAGTCAATCTAATCACGCTAGGACCACAGCCTTGTCTAACTCAATGAAACTAAGCCATGCCATGTGGGGCCACCCAATATGGAGGGTCATGGTGGAGAGGTCTGACAGAATGTGGTCCACTGGAGAAGGGAATGGCAAACCACTTGAGTATTCTTGCCTTGAGAACCCCATGAACAGTATGAAAAGGCAAAATGATAGGATACTGAAAGAGGAACTGCCCAGGTCAGTAGGTGCCCAATATGCTACTGGAGATCAG
>NW_011494956.1:1934076-1971222 GCF_000754665.1 Bison bison bison
AAAGATGGAGAAGCTTTATACAGTCAACAAAAACAAGACCAGCAGCTGACTGTGGCTCAGATCATGAACTCCTTATTGCCAAATTCAGACTGAAATTGAAGAAAGTAGGGAAAACCACTAGACCATTCAGGTATGACCTAAATCAAATCCCTTATGATTATACAGTGGAAGTGAGAAATAGATTTAAGGGACTAAATCTGATAGATAGAGTGCCTGATGAACTATGGACAGAGGTTCATGACATTATGCAGGAGACAGGAATCAAGACCATCTCCGTGGAAAAGAAATGCAAAAAAGCAAAATGGCTGTCTGGGGAGGCCTTACAAATAGCTGTGAAAAGAAGAGAAGCGAAAAGCAAAGGAGAAAAGGAAAGATATAAGCATCTGAATGCAAAATCCCAAAGAATAGCAAGAAGAGATAAGAAAGCCTTCTTCAGCAATCAATGCAAAGAAATAGAGGAAAACAACAGAATGAGAAAGACTAGGGATCTCTTCAAGAAAATCAGAGATACCAAGGGAACATTTCATGCAAAGATGGGCTCGATAAAGTCAGAAATGCTATGGACCTAACAGAAGCAGAAGATATTAAGAAGAGATGGCAAGAATACAGAGAAGAACTGTACAAAAAAGATCTTCACGACCCAGATAATCACGATGGTGTGATCACTGACCTAGAGCCAGACATCCTGGAATGTGAAGTCAAGTGGGCCTTAG
Source organism: Bison bison bison (assembly GCF_000754665.1). NCBI lineage: Eukaryota > Metazoa > Chordata > Mammalia > Artiodactyla > Bovidae > Bison > Bison bison. Next base: position 1,934,790 of record NW_011494956.1, read on the forward strand.
GAAGCATCACTATGAACAAAGCTAGTGGAGGTGATGGAATTCCAGTTGAGCTATTTCAAATCCTGAAAGATGATGCTGTGAAAGTGCTGCACTCAATATGCCAGCAAATCTGGAAAACTCAGCAGTAGCCACAGGACTGCTTAGGCTCCAGATTGCTCTGCTGGGAACTGTCTGAGGCCGGCTCTGGGTTGTGTGCACTTCCCAGGTCTAAGCCACTCAGGTTCAGGTACTCGGGTAGTCCTCAGAGGTGCAGACTCGGTTGGGCCTGCGTTTTGTGCCCTTCCCAGGTCCGAGCAGCTGAGGTTACCAGGTGTTTGGTGAGCACAGTCAGTGCAACTTATGGCCTCTGCCGTCCCTGCCGTTTGGTGTTCTGGATGTACCCTACAGCACACCTTCTTAGGCGGATGTTGACCCTCCAGAATCCCAAGAAGTCTTAGTTAGCAACGAAGCCTGCTTGCAGTTTGGTAGATAATGTGTCTCTGGGGCCGCGATTGCCCCCTTCCAGCTCTGGCTGCCTGTCACCCGAGGGGGATTGTCTGCAGCTAGGCAGCTCTGCTTAGTCCTGACGGTTTCTTAGGTTAGGGCTTTTTGTGTGGTAGCTATCCCACAGTGCGGTTTGCTAGCCCAAGTTAGTTCCGTCAGATTGCCCTCAGGGCATTCAGGCCTGGTCCTTACTCTAAGCAATGCAGCCTGCGCCTCCCTGCCCTGCCCCCGCTTGCTAGCGGCAGATGCAGGCGTCTGGGCTGCTTCTCTGCTAGGGGAGTTACTGTTGGGCACGTAATCTGTGGGTTTTAATTATTTATTTATTTTTCCTCCTGGTTATGTTGCCCTCTGTGGTTCCAAGGCTCGCCACAGACTCAGCAGTGAGAGTGTTTCCTGGTGTTTGGAAACTTCTTTTTTAAGACTCCCTTCCCTGGACAGAGCTCCGTCCCTATCTCTTTTGTCTCTCTTTTTGTCTTTTATATTTTTTCCTACCTCCTTTTGAAGACAATGGTCTGCTTTTCTGGGTGCCTGATGTCCTCTGCTGGCATTCAGATGTTGTTTTGTGGAATTTACTCAGCGTTCAAATGTTCTTTTGATGAATTTGTGGGGGAGAAAGTGGTCTCCCTGTCCTATTCCTCCACCATCTTAGGACCACTTCCTCCTCTCTTCTTTTGTTTCAAAGGATGTGAACATTAGGTGACTTATTATACTAAATTGAACTGGGAAATTTTTTTTCTCCCAAAAGTGGATAAATACCTAACATTAGCCAACCAATTCTTTATGATTAGGAATAAAATAGGCCCTGTCTGAGGAGATACACTGCAGTATCATCTGATGTAGTCATTTTATTTCTCTTTATACTTTTATTGTGTTTTATACACAGATAATATATGTATCTCTTGATTTGCTTTGTTAGAGACTGTAAATGAAACTTCAGAAAACCATCTTGAAAATCACAGAGTGAAACAAGAGTTGGAAACATTTTTTTCCTCCTTATCATCATTGTTGCTTTCAGTTGAATAAATGTACATTTCTTGCTGACTGCAGAAAAAGCCATTAAAAAGCTGTTCCCAGCTAAAAGGTTTCAACACATAGGGAATTATATCACTTGTTTTATTCCACCCCCACCCCTTAGCAGAGACAGACGTGCTTATAAGAGCCAAATCAAAGAACATTTGTTTGAATGATCTGTAATCAGCACTGCTGTTGTCCATGGAAGCTGTGAACAGTTCTACCCCCTTTAAATCCTTGTACCTGGAAAACTGCATGTATTGCTTTCAGTTTAAGCACAAATACTGTAATGATAATATTAAGATAAAATAATGGATAGCTATCATATTAATAAGTCTTTCAACTGTGAATGTAATATGGTGATTAAAAATGCAATATAAATAACAAATATCAAATGCAAATAGTAGGAATTAAACAAACAACAAAAAATCTATTATCAGTGCTGAGCTGCCACAGCCTCAACTGGTGAGATGGCAGAGTGCTAGAAATCAGTTGAATTAGTCCACAATGGTTCCCTCTGAACTGCACAATTTCCTGATAGAAAAATTCAGGTCGATATCTCTATCATCTCATTTGTGACACATTGCTTGAATTCTAACTTTAACATAAGGGAAAGAATTTTACAAACTGGTATATTTCTAAATGTGATTAATTTACTCAGCATAAGAAAATATTTAACTTTAGGTTGTTAGTTCTGTTTTTAAAACTTTTTATTTTATATTAGGCTATAGCTAGTTAACAATGTTATAATGGTTTCAGGTGTACAGCAAAGGGACTCAGCTATACATATACATGTATCCATTCTTCCCCCAACTCCCCTCCTATACAGGATACCACATAGCATGTCAGGTCATTTTTACACTCTTCCAGACATGATGCAGAAATAAGTGATTCAAGAAGAACAAATGATACCTGCATGTTCTTTTAGAGTTTACCAAAAAAAAAAAAAAAACTTTCACCTAAATTCTCATTTCATCTTCACAATAATCTTATGAGATAGTTAGTAAGGTGGTCCGGAGAAGGCAATGGCACCCCACTCCAGTACCCTTGCCTGGAAAATCCCATGGATGGAGAAGCCTGGCAGGCTGCAGTCCATGGGGTTGCTAAGAGTCGGGAATGACTGAGTGATTTCACTTTCACTTTTCACTTTCATGCATTGGAGAAGGAAATGGCAACCCACTCCAGTGTTCTTGCCTGGAGAATCCCAGGGTCGGGGGAGCCTGGTGGGCTGCCGTCTATGGGGTCACACAGAGTCAGACATGACTGAAGTGACTTAGCAGCAGCAGTAAGGTGGTCAGAGTCATTACTTTTCAGGGGATAATATATAATTATAATGATAAATGTATAGTATCATATACATTTTTTCCCTGCCAACTTGACCCCATTGAGTCATTTTTTCCCTAAAGGATAGAGACTTTCTTGGAAGTGAACAGTCATCCTTCTGGGATAGTTTCCCTGTTAGATTACTTCTCAGTGTTCAGTAACATTGAGGTACACATTGCTCTTAAAATACAGTATAAGGAATAAAACCTATAAGCCAGGTATCCAGAAAGAGTTGAATAGCACAAGATTAAGACATACCCCGGTTGCATAAACTTGGAGAAATGGGGTATATTTCCACGTAAGGAATTTTCTAAATTAACAATTGCTGCTGCTGCCAAGTAGCTTCAGTCGTGTCCGACTCTGTGCGATCCCATAGACAGCAGCCCACCAGGCTCCCCTGTCCCTGGGATTCTCCAGGCAAGAATACTGGAGTGGGTTGCCATTTCCTTCTCCAATGCATGAAGGTGAAAAGTGAAAGTGAAGTAGCTCAGTCCTGTCCGACTCTGAGCAACCCCATGGACTGCAGCCTACTGGGCTCCTCTGTCCACGGGATTTTCCAGGAAAGAGTACTGGAGTGGGGTGTCATTGCCTTCTCTGAAATTAACAATAGTTCTTTCTAAATTAGCAATAGTTCTTAGAGATTATGGTTCCACTGAATTTAAAAATGGTAAGGAGAGAAAAGAACTTCTCTGGTGGTCACCAGTAAAGAATCTGCCTGCTGATGTAGGAGACGTGGGTTCATTCCCTGGGTAGGGAAAGTTCCCTGGAGGAGGACATGGCAACCCACTCCAGTATTCATGCCTGGAGAATCCCATGGACAGAGGAGCCTGGTGGGCTATAGCCCATGGGGTCACAAAGAGTCAGACATGAAGCTACTTAGCATGTAAGAAAAAGAGAACTCAATATCCTCAGTCCTTCACAAATGTATTTAGTGTTATTTGATGTGTTTTTAAAGTTAAATTTTACAGTAAGAAAAGCAGCAGTAGTTTAAATGAGACTAACTACATTGCTCTGACTAAAGTCTTCTTTCATGTGTGTGTGTGAAATTAGAATACTGACCACAATATTTCCCACTCCAGAAAAAATAAAATCAAAAGAATGGTAACTGATTGGATTATATAAAAGATGAGTGTGGGTGGAAATGAATGGTTTGGAATTCAGTTTGGTTTGTGTAAGTAAAATTATTTTTCTTAAGTCACAAGAGTCAGCAAAATTTGGTTTGCTTTACCTCCAGTTCCATTTAGAAATAGGAATTGTAAAAATAAGTATTTATAAAATCACACACATGCATATGTGTAAATTAATTACAAAAGGGAGCAAAGTTTTATGAATCTTAAAAGTGGGACTTAAAAGTTTCAGCTTACTTTAGCTTTATTCAAAACTTCTTTTATGGCATTGTAAGGAAAGAAATGATTCAGGTGTAAACAATTTACAATTAATCACATTTCAAAATGTAAATAGTATCGCTTTTCTTATTTTTTAAAAAAATACAATATTTTGTGACTATTTTAGGGATTATATCAGGGCTATTTCAGGATAATAAATACAAGAAAGGAAGTATGTAGAAGTACCATAGAGAAGAGAGGAAATTACTAATAATCCCACAGTATAAAAATAACTCTGGTAACATTTTGTTATAATTCTTCCAAAACTTCTGTCTCCTATGTTTTGTGATAGTTCCATTGAATCATAAGCTTGGACATTCACAATACAGGGCAGGGCAATAAGACATAGAAACTTAAAGAAGCAGAAGGGAGTCCATAAGAAGTAGCAGCATTTAAAGCTAAGACATGTTTCATGTTATAAATTAAGCCAGAGTTTAAAAGTAGTAGAAGGTATAGTACCATCTGCTCTTATACCAGATGTACCCAGGTAAAAAACTAGAAGGTTTATCTTGTGACTATGACATGTCTGAGAGCATGTAAAGCTTAAGTTAAAGAAAAGCACAAAAGTGCATTACATTTTAAAGGGAGTTATGCTATTGTATTACAGTATTCAGTATTTTTAATTTGTAAACCACAGGCCTAATAAATCGATACCTGATTTTATTTTTCAACTAAGTGTAGAGTTTATCAATTTAAGTAAATGAAAGCATATCTCTTTTCTCAAAAGTCTTTATTTAATTTGTTACAACATCTGTTCAGTCTTATGTTTTGAATTTTTGGCCATACAGCATGTAGAAACAGCTCCCTGACCAGGGATTGAACACGCACCCCCTTCATTGGAAGAGGAAGTTGTAACCGTTGGACTGCCAGGAAGTCACAGAAAGCACATCTTTTACAAAGACTGAAAATAGACTCCAACCTTATGACAAGCTCCTAAGCAAATATATAATTCAGTTCAGTTCAGTTCAGTTCAGTCAACTCAGTCATGTCCGACTCTTTGAGACCCCATGAATCGCAGCACGCCAGGCCTCCCTGTCCATCACCAACTCCCAGAGTTCACTCAGACTCACGTCCATCGAGTCAGTGATGCCATCCAGCCATTTCATCCTCTGTTGTCAGGCTTAGTTTTGATATGGCAGTCAGCCAGTCCATTCTTATAGATATCAGGGTCTCTCAGGATCAGAGCACTGGGCAAGAATCTTCTCATTTGCTAGCTCTGAATCCTCAGAGCCACAGAAAGGAATCTGCCCTCCTTGTTAGGGCTCCAGCTGCCTTTACTCACCCAACTTCAGTCATACCAGCAAGTGAACCAGCTCGTTTCACTGAATAGGGTTGACCAGCTATACCTTTCACCTTCAACAAAGTGTAGTGTTTTGTGTGTCCTAGAGGAGAGATCACTCATCACTCCTAGATGAGAAATCACTCACCTAGAGCCATACATCCTAGAGTGGGAAGTCAAGCGGGTCTTAGGAAGCATCACTATGAACAAAGTTAGTGGAGGTGATGGAATTACAGTTGAGCTATTTCAAATCCTGAAAGATGATGCTGTGAAAGTGCTGCACTCAATATGCCAGCAAATCTCGAAAACTCAGCAGTGGCCACAGGACTGGAAAAGGTCAGTTTTCATCCCAATCCCAAAGAAAAAAGGCAATGCCAAAGAATGCTCAAACTACCACACAATTGCACTCATCTCACATGCTAGTAAAGTAATGCTCAAAATTCTCCAAGCCAGGCTTCAACAGTTCATGAACCATGAAGTTCCAGATGTTCAAGCTGGATTTAGAAAAGGCAGAGGAACCAGAGATCAAATTGTCAACATCCACTGGATCATTGAAAAAGCAAGAGAGTTCCAGAAAAATATCTACTTTTGCTTTATTGACTATGCCAAACCCTTTGACTGTTGGATCACAACTAACTGTGGAAAATTCTGAAAGAGATGGGAATACCAGACCACCTGACCTGTCTTCTGAGAAATCTGTATGCAGGTCAAGAAGCAACAGTTAGAACTGGACATGGAACAACAGACTGGTTCCAAATTGGGAAAGGAGTACGTCAAGGCTGTATATTGTCATCCTGCTTACTTAACTTATATGCAGGGTACATCATGGGAAATGCCAGGCTGGATGAAGCACAAGCTCGAATCAAGATTGCTGGGAGAAATATCAATTACCTCAGATATGCAGATGATACACTTATGGCAGAAAGTGAAGAAGAATCAAGAGCCTCTTGATAAAAGCGAAAGAGGACAGTGAAAAAGTTGGCTTAAAACTCAACATTCAGAAAACTAAGATGATGGCATCTGGTCCCAGCACTTCATGGCAAATATATGGGGAAACAATGGAAACAGTGACAGACTTTATTTTTCTGGGCTCCAAAATCACTGCAGATGGTGACTGCAGACATTAAATTAAAGGACACTTGCTCCTTGGATGAAAGTTATGACCAACCTAGACAGCATATTAAAAAGCAGAGACTTTACCTTACCAACAAAGGTCTGTCTAGTCAAAGCTGTGGTTTTTCCAGTAGTCATGTATGGATGTGAAGTTGGACTATAAAGAAAGTTGAGCACCAAAGAATTGATGCATTTGAACTACAGTGATGGAGAAGACTCTTGAGAGTCCTTTGGACTGCAAGATCCAACCAGTCAATCCTAAAGGAAATCAGTCCTGAATATTCATTGGAAGGCCTGAGGCTGAAGCTGAAACTCCAATACTTTGGCCACCTGATGCAAAGAACCGAGTTATTGGAAAAGACAGTGATGCTGGGAAAGATTGAAGGCAGGAGGAGAAGGGATGACAGAGGATGAGATGGTTGGATGGCATCACCAATGAGATGACCGTGAGTTTGAATAGGCTCCAGGAGTTGGTGATGGACAGCAAAGCCTGGCCTGCTGCAGTCCATGGTGTCACAAAGAGTCAGACACGACTGAGCGACTGAACTGAGAGGAGAAACTGGGCTCTAATATCACTGCAGATGGTGACTACAGTCATGAAATTAAAAGACAAGACACTTGCTCTTTGGAAGGAAAGCTATGACAAACATAGGTAGCATATTAAAAAGCAGAGATATCACTTTGCCAACAAAGGTCCATATAGTCAAAGCTATGGTTTTTCCAGTAGTTATGTGAGGATGTAAGAGCTGGACCATAAAGAATGTTGAGTGCTGAAGAATTGATGCTTTTGAATTGCGGTGCTAGAGAAGACTTTTAAGAGTCTCTTGGACAGCAAAGAGATCAAGCCAGTCAATCCTAAAGGAAATAAATCCTGAATATTCATTGGAAGGGCTGATGCTGAAGCTCCAATACTTTAGCCATCTGATGTGAAGAGTGACTTGTTGATAAAAACTCTGATGTTTGGAAAGATTGAGAGCAAGAGAAAAGTGAACAGCAGAGAATGAGATGCTTAGATAGCTTCAAAGACTCAATGGACAAGAATTTGAGCAAACTCTGAGAGATAGTGAAGGACGGGGAACCCTGGTGTCCTGCAGTCCATGGGGTTACAAAGAGCTGGATATGATTTAGCAATTGAACAACAACAAGAGGAGGAAACAGAGCATAGTGTGGTCACATGACTTTCCCCATCTTTCGTGCCACAACTGGGCAGATAAATAACTGTATGAGGTCAAATATTGATGAGGTATGAGGTCAAATATTGATCTTACAGGATTATAGGGTGGATAGACTACCAGAAAAGAAAGAGCCTTAGGGTATAGCAGAATGTGGTGGCTAGTTTTATAATCAGAGGCAATTTACAATGTAGGAAGTCACTGGTGAAGGTATATTTCAGGGCCTCACAAAAATCCTTTGGACTTGGTTTAAATGCTGGAACTGTGGGAGAATATATCCTGAGTTTTTCCCTAGCAATCCCTTAACTCAAATACATAGTAGAATTAAACATTATAAATGCAAATGATCCTATTAGAAGAGAAAATCTCCATTCTATTATCAAGAAAGCATCTTTTGCCACTGACACTTTTCAAAACTGCTATTCTGAGAGGAGAATGAACTCAGTCCTAAACTCTACAGGTTACAATTTAGTTGCTCCCTTTTACACATTAAAAATGCTATTATCCCTATTTGTGAAAATTGAGTTATTCAGAGAAAATGTCTCTGCTCATTGGGTAAAATTTACCCCTCCTTTTTGAAATTAATCCTTCCCTGCATCTCTATTCCACTACTGCCTATATAATTAAAGGCTTTGTTCCATTAATTATGCTCTTCCTATTGCATCTATAACATTTTCCTCTTCACAAATTGCATTGATTCTATCTATAAACATGTCTGGTTTCCCTGGCCCTAACAAGCCTTTTCCCACAATCCACTTGAGGGAGTATCTTATGTCTCATCATTTTTTTTCATCACCACGCTTCTACATAGAATGCTGACTGTCATAGCTTGTTCTTTCTTGTGGCTAGTAAATTTCTTCTAGCTTTAAGACCTGTCACTCCTTAGATCTACTCCTCTAAAGGTCACTGATGCTTGTTAAGCACCAGAACCAAGTCTGTTCTTGGTGAATTATTTGTGGTGTTCAATCCTTTTTATTAAAACCTGCTTCTAATCTCCCTTGGCTTTCATTACCCCACAATCTTGAGTTCTTTTCCTGCTTCTTTGGTGGGTTCATTCCTTGTCAATTGTGTACTTGAAATCTGTAAGAAATCACTCCATTAGGACTTTGCTGGTAGTCCAGTGGTTCAGTCTCTGTGCTTCCAAAGCAGGGGACCCTGGTTCAGTCCCTGGTCGGGGAACTAGATCCTACATACTGCAGCTAAGAGTTCAAATGCCATACCTGAAAGACCCTGAATGCCACGAAAACTGGCACAGCCTAAATAAATAAATGTTTTTTTTAGAAATCACTAATGAAACACTCTTTTATCTTCTTGCTCTCTGTCTTTCTCTGGTAGGTTTAGCCAAACAATTTTCATTTTCAGTTTTATAGAGACACTGCTGAAATCAATATCTTCTATTCTGAACTAGATACACACACAATTCCAGCTCTTCAGGCTACATATGAAACATTAATTTTCCAATTTCCAAGTTCAGATTAGTCTTTTTCTAGACTTCTAACCCATTTGTGTTAATGACTCTTCTATATTCTCAGTAGCTGAAGCTAAAAAATTATTCCCTACTAATGGGATTTCCCTGATGGTCCAGTGGCTAAGATTCCAGGCTCCCAATGCATGGGGCCTGGGTTCTATCTCTGGTCAAGTAACTATTAATAGATCTCACATGCAGTAGGGTCTGCATGCTGCAGCTAAGATTCAGCCAAATAAGTAAATAAAAGAAACCATTCCCTATTATATAGGCCCATAATACCTATCTCTCATATCCTTCTTTTCCAATTTTCATTACTTTCCTGGTTAGATGCTCATTTCCCCAAACTGGTCTAAATATTTTGTCAACCACTTGATGAGTCTTTAGGCCACTTTTTTTTAACCTTCCCAGGGCTCCTGTGGTGGCTCAGATGGTAAAGAGCTTGCCTGAAATGTGGGAGACCCATGTTCGATCCCTGGGTTGGGAAGATCCCCTGGAGAAGGAAATGGCAACCCACTCCAGTATTCTTGCCTGGAGAATACCACAGACAGAGGAGCCTGGTGGTCTATGGTCCATGGGGTTGCAAAGAGTTGAACACGACTGAGTGACTAACACTTGACTTCCCCCAGTTCATCTCAAATGCCACCAGCAGATTAAGTTATCTTAAATGTGACTGCAATCTCTTTATTTTTCTACTGAAAAATTTTCACTGCCCTTCACTGCCTATTGAATTCTTTAAAATCCTCTCATTTTATTGTCTAACATTCCATACAACTCATTCATGAGACTCCTATGACAAATATCATTTTATATCATCTGATATAGCTATTCATGTCTGTCTCTTTTATTTTCCTGATAGAATGGAAGCTCCTTAAGAATAAGAATCAAAATTTTTAAGCTGTTTGATCCCTTGACCATACCTAGTACCATATGGCTATACAAAGCAAATATTCAAAAAATTGAAGATATGGATGATGAATATTTTATGCATTTAGAGAACAGATTTTGAATGTAAGCCAAAGAGCATTCAGATATGTTAATTGTCTTATTCAATATCTTAATAAACTTTTGACAGATAAAAACAAATGTATTTTCTTAAGTACCTCATTGCATTCATTCCATACCTAATACTTGAACATAATTTCAACATTTTTAATAATAAGAAAGGAAATTAAAAGAAGACACCTTTTAATATTTTAATAATATTAAATAATTATTAAATTATTTAATAGATAAATAGATAACCCCAGATATTAGTGAAAATTCCAAAGTATGATCATTTTATTATACTATTAATAGAAAAATGTTTTGATGCAAATTTATTATATAAATTATGAAAATATAATGTAAAAGCTTTAAAAATTAAAAAATACTCTCTGACCAGAAAATTCACTTCTATGAATATATCCTATTTAAAAAATGATTGTACTCAAGCATTTAGCTTTCAGAATGTTTATTATAGCAATGTCAGGAATATAAAATTGGAAAGGAAAAATGAGAGGCATAAAGATTGAAAGAGAAGAGATGAAACTGTCATTATCTGCTGGTGATATGTTTAGCTGTGTAGATAACCTAAGAGATCAACAGGCAAGTTATTAGTTCTAATGAGAAAATTGATTAAGGTTGCTGAATAGCTAACAAAAATCAATAGACTTTTTCTATGGCAATAAAAATAACTAGCTAGAAAATACAGGAGACAACATTATATCATTTACAAAAGCAAATTAATACAATAGCAAAATGAGTCAAACATTTGTGGGGAAATGATTTAAAGGAATATAAACATATTGTGTCTCACCTTCAGTAAATAAAACATACTACAGTCATGTGTGTGCATGCTAATTTCCTACAGTCACGTCCAACTCTTTGCAACCTTGTGGACTCCTCAAAGGATCAAGCTTCTCTCTCCATGGGATTTTCCAGGCATGAGTACTATAGTGGGTTGCTATGCCTTCTTCCAGGGGATCTTCCCAACCCAGGGATGCCACATGTCTTGTGTCTCCTGCATTGGCAGGCAGATGCTTTACTACTAGTGCTATCTGGGAAGCCCACTACAGTTATAATATGGGCATAATACTGGACACAAGGGGCCCAAGAATAGAGGATTCAGAAACAGACCTGTTTATATGGGAATTGATATGTAAATTGGACAATACAAACCAATAGGGAAAGAAAGATTATTTAGAAGTTGTTGGGAAAACTGGTACACTATATGGGGTGAAAAGTTTGAATCCCTTTCTTATATCATGTGCAAATGTGTATACCATATGGATTAATGACCTAAATATGAAAGATGAAAATTATAAAATTAATAGAATATGTAGAAAAATCCCAGAAATACTTGAAGAAGTTATGTTACTAGAGAAAATATAACCAAAAGAATTCAACAATACAGATACTTGATGTAAACAATGCTAATGCTCTTCCCTATTCTGTAGTTGGTTCTTATTATGTGTCACACATTGTCCTAAGCATTTCACTTGGCTGTATTAATCAGTTTAATCTTCATAATATACCTACAAGGTTGTACTACTTTTTTAAAATACTGAGTGTTCATTTTAATCTTTAATTAAGATAGGTATCTATTTTATTTTATTTATTTTATTACTATTATTTTCTTGGCAGCACAGCATGCAAGCTCTTAGTTACCTGACCAGGAATCAAACCTGTGCTATTAACATCTTCAGTTCACATATATGGAAAGTGAGACATAGAGAAATAGCTTAGTTTCAGTCACACAACTGGGCTGTGCTCAGTCATGTCAGACTCTTTTGACCCCATGAACTATAGCCAACCAGGCTCCTATGTCCATAGGATTTTCCTGGTAAGAATTCTGGAGTAGGTTGCCATTTCCTCCTCCGTGGGATCTTTCTGACCCAGGGATTGAACCCACATTTTCTTTGAGACCTGCTTTGCAGGAAGATCCTTTATTGCTGTGCCATCAAGAAAGTGCAGTCACACAGCTACCATGCAGCAAGTCAAGGTTTGGTTTGAGTCAGTTGACTCACCTTTACCACTGCCTCAGAAGGGATGTATGCTGGTTGCTCCGTTGTGTCCAACTCTTTGCGACCCCATGAATGGTAACCTGCCAGGACCTTCTGTCCATGGAAGATTCTTCTCCAAGCAAGAATACTGGTGTGTGTTGCCATTTCCTTCTCCAAGGAATCTTCCCAACCCAGGGATGGAACCCAGGTATCCTACACTGCAGGCAGATTCTTTACTGTCTGAGCCATCAGGAAAGACTTTCTATTGTCTGAGTCACCAAAGAAGACCTTATATCAGAAATGTTAGAGGCCAACTACTTTAGGCAGTGGTTTTAGCTATACATGAGCATCCCAATCATGTGGAAAACTTGGTAAAACACAGATGGAAGAGCTAGTGAGAATGAGTTGAGGCTGAAAATTTGCATCTCTAGCCAGATCCCATTTGATACTGGCTCTGGAAGGGTGCTTTGTGAACCACTAGCCCAAGTTACATAGCAAGAGAAGAGGAAATAGAAGCCAGGGGCTAGAACTTCCTTACATGCAGATTAAGCTACAGATAACTGAACTAGTGAAACCCTGGCTGGTACTGAAGAGTCTTTTAAAAAGTCAATCTCTCTGGCTTCCTCAGAAATATTATTTTTACTTCTTTCCAAACGTTGATGCCTATGTTAAGAGTTACAGCAAAATGAAAACTCTGGCTATTTTAAGATGATGTATTTGGGAAGAAATGGCTTTTATAATTATGATACAGGGCACATGCTTGCAAAAATGGGTTTACATGTGTTCACAGAGTAATGAAATAGGTAATCAGTAGATTTGATGATTGAAAGCATGTGTGCTTCTCCATGATATCATTTTCAAGGAAAATTCATACATTTATTCATTCATTGATTCAACAGATATTGATTAAGATCTACCATGTATTGGGTTTACAACAGTTAACAAAACAAAGCGGCTGCTCCCATGGAATTTATATCCTAGGAGGGAGAAACTAGCACCAAATATAATTTAGAATATGTTAGTGGTAATAAGTGCTGTGAAGAAAAATAAATCAAGGAGTGGAAGTGAATTAAACAGAGAATAAGAAAAAGATTTTATAACATTTGGGAGAAACCTGAATAAAGTGAAGGAGGAAGTAGCACAGAGGGAGGAATACAAGGAATAAGAACTTTCAAAGTAAGAACATCCCTAAGGCAGGATAGCTACCTGCCAGAGAGTGAGTAAGGAGGCTAAGGTGAAATGGAAGAGAGAAGACCAGCCAATTAGCCAGAAAAAGAACATAATGTCTTGGAGACCAAGGTAAAGACTTGGAATTTTCCCATCAGTGAGATGGGATATCATTGGTGCGTTTTGAACAAATCAGGATTGCTCTGTCTTTGACATGGCAGAGAAAAACTGAAAAAGCAGGGGAGGAAGTAAAGAAACAAACTAAGGAGCAATTGCAAAAATCCAGGCAAGAAGTGAGGAGGACCTCATCCAGAATGGTAGCTAAGAAAGTGATAATAGAATCCTAAAAGTAGTTTTATGCAAGAGCCAACAGAATTTATTGATGGATTGTTTGTCAGGTATTAAGAAAAATGTTCAAAGCTTGGAAACAAGGCAAAAAGTGGATGGGGTATAAGTTCGATGTCCTATGGAGGCAAAGGCCTGACTATATGTTATCTAGGTATATATACTTTGTTTGCGTTAAAGGCTTCAGGCTCACTGAAGTTACAAGTTAACATAAACTTTTGTCCAGTGGAGATGTGAATAATTTCTATCTAGTGGAAAAGATACTCCCAAACATTATAGTTTATTTTTCTGTGGGATATTAATCTGTTTTATATATAACCCAGCAATCTCTTCTTAGTGTTTCTTAGTATGCTTATGAATACATATTACTGGTTCTCTCATGCCTTTGACACATATTCATTTTATATTTGCATGATCGTTGTGCATTTTACATTGGAAAATTATACTTAAAACATAAGTAAGAGAACAAATCAAGGATGACATCACAGTTACTGTCTTAGCATTTAAAAGAACGTAGTATCATTTTTTCGGAGAAGGCAATGGCAACTCACTCCAGTACACCTGCCTGGAAAACCCCATGGATGGAGGAGCCTGGTAGGCTGCAGTCCACGGGGTTGCAAAGAGTTGGACATGACTGAGCAGCTTCACTTTCACTTTTCACTTTCACGCATTGGAGAAGGACATGACAACCCACTCCAGTATTCTTGCCTGGAGAATCCCAGAGATGGGGGAGCCTGGTGAACTGCCGTCTATGGGGTTGCACAGAGTCGGACACGACTAAAGCGACTTAGCAGCAGCAGCAGCAGTATCATTTTTTTATGAATTGAGAAAGTATGACAGTGGAACAGGAGTGTGGGGGCAGGGATGGTGTAGGGGAATAAGAGTTTAATGTGAGGCATTTAAATTTCTATAGTAGAATCATTCAATAGGCAGAGTCAGATATTCAGGTGAGAAGCACAGGTTGGAGAAATAAATTTGGAAGAGATCATATAGATGAAACCTGAAGGTATACTGCATGAGGTTACCTAAGCATGAGTATAAATAGAAGAAAAAAGTGTCCAAGGACTGGTATGTGGAGCATTGCAACACTGAAAGATTTAGTCTATAAGGAGGCATCAGCAAAGGGCACTGATAAGGAACAGCCACAAGGGCAGAGAAAATCTGATGGAGTGATATCCGAGGAAAAGAAACTGTTTCAAGAAGGTTGATGTCAAATGATGCCAGTAAGATCCAGTAAAATTAGGATGGGAATTGACCACTGGTGTTTTGCATCCCAAAGACCTTGAACAGAGTGGTTTGGGGCCATAATGAAGACCAAAGGCAGACCGATGCAGTGGCATAAAGAGAGACAGTCAACCACAGAAATATAAATAATAGAATGAATAAAGTGGAGTATAGTCATACTGTAAGATATTATCAGTAATACAAATGAGCAAGCTAAAGGTAAAAACAAGAATATAGAGGCACCTTATAAATGTAATACTGAGCAAAAAAAACTTGGAGAAGACTCTTGAGAGTCCCTTGGACTGCAAGGAGATCCAACCAGTCCATCCTAAGGAAATCAGTCCTGAATATTCATTGGAAGGACTGATGCTGAAGGTGAAGCTCCAATACTTTGGCCACCTGATGCAAAGAACTGACTCACTGGAAAAGCCCCCGAGGCTGAGAGAGATTGAAGGTGGGAGGAGAAGGGGACGACAGAGGATGAGATGGTTGGATAGTATCACCGACTCTATGGACATGAGTTTGAGTAAGCTCCAGGAGCTGCTTATGGGCAGGGAAGCCTGGCAAGCTACAGTCCACGGGGTGGCGAAGAGTCAGACATGATTGAGAGACTGAACTGAACTGAGCAAAAAAAAAAAAAAAAAAAAAAACAAGACAGAGTTACCTACTACACAATTTCATGTACTAAATGTTCAGAATTAAGTAGAACAAAATAATACTATTAAATATTTATGGACGTCTACATTGGCAGTCAAACTATAAAACTTTAAATAGAAACAAGAAAATGATTACCGTAAAAGTCAAGTTAGTGGTTCCCTCTTGGGAGGAGGAAAAGGAATGTGACTTGGAAAGGATATGTGGAGGTTACTGGGATGCTGACTATGTTCTATTTCTTATCTTTAGTGATGATTATAGGAGTGGTTCCCTTATAAGTGTTCCCATACATTATTCATCTACATTGTGTTTTCTGCAGTGTTTTGCCTAAGTGCTTGTGTCACACTAAAATAAGTTTTTAAGAGTGAATAGAAGGTTTGGCCTTAGTCACTCAGTCATGTCCAACTCTTTGTAACCCCATGGACTGTAGCCCTCCTGGCTCCTCTGTCCATGGGATTCTCCAGGCAAGAATACTAGAGTTGCCATTCCTTTGGCAATACTAGGGTTGCCATTCCCTTCTCCAGGGGATCTTCCCTACCCAGGGATCAAACCCTGGTCTCCTGCATTTTAGGCAGATTCTTTACCATCTGAGTCACCAGGGAAGATCAAATGGAAGGTTTAGAATATAGCATTTGGACAATCTTTTCCAGAAGTTTTTTCAGTAAAGGGAAGGGGAGAGAAATGAGGCCATGACTGGAAAGAGATGTGAGTTCAAGCTCAGAGAGTGCCCCATGTTTGCTAGCTGAGGGAAATTATCCTGTAGTGATGGAAAATTGATAACTCAGGAGAGAAGAACAATGCAGATGTGAAATCTTTGAGTACTTTGAGTACCAGGGTTTCCCTGCTGGCTCAGATGGTAAAGAATCTGCCTACAATAGAGAAGACCCAGGTTTGATCCCTGGGTCAGGAAGATCCCCTACAGAAGGGAATGGCTACCCACTCCAGTATTCTTGCCTGGAGACTTCCATGGACAGAGGGGCCTGATAGGCTACAGTCCATGGGGTCACAAAGAGTCGGACATGACTGAGTGACTAACACAATTTCACTTTCAAGAAAACAAGTAGTTCATACATATAACAAAAAAGAAGGTATTCGTGGGTGTGGATGCTGGATATTTGGCAAACAGAACGATGGCAGCAGATGGATATTCTTGATTGCTTCTATTAATATTTTCTCAGTCTTCCTCCTTGGAAGGAAATTTATGACCAACCTAGACAGTATATTAAAAGGCAGAGATATCACTTTGCCAACAAAAGTCCATCTCGTCAAGGCTATGATGTTTCGAGTAGTCATGTATGGATGTGAGAGTTGGACTATAAAGAAAGCTGAGCGCTGAAGAGTTGATGCTTTTGAACTGTGGTGTTGGAGAAGACTCTTGAGAGTCCCTTGGACTGCAAGGAGATCCAGCCAGTCCATTCTAAAAGAGATCAGTCCTGGGTGTTCATTGGAAAGACTGATGTTGAAGCTGAAACTCCAATACTTGGCCACCTGATGTGAAGAACTGGCTCATTTGAAAAGACCTTAATGCTGAGAAAGATTGAGGGCAGGAGGAGAAGGGGACAACAGAAGATGAGATGGTTGGATGGCATCACTGACACAATGGACATGGGTTTGGGTGGACTCCGGGAATTGGTGATGAACGGGGAGGCCTGGCGTGCTACGGTTCATGGAGTCACAAAGAGTCAGACATGACTGAGTGACTGAACTGAACTGAACTGAACAGTCTAAAAAGATAAGTAATTTTCTGATGTTGTAGAGAAGTAGAAAGCATTGAAGATTTTAAGAAAAAGGAAATATGTGAAATCATTATCTAAGGGGCAATGGAAAATGAGCTGTCTATGGAAACGTCTAATAGGATTGTCTATTGGGCAGCAAGCACTAAGGTCTCACTTGAGGCTAGTGGTCACGAATTTAATGTAAGTCTCTACATGTTTTTCTCCAGCAACACTCAGTTCTGTAGATAGAAGATTAATAATTATTTTAACTATAGATAGGATTTTGCTGGTCAGATACTGTTTGGCAGAAACTAGCAAGAAGCCCATGCAAGAAAATGCTTATAATAGTAGATTATAGAATCTAAGGTTCATAAAGGGTCAAGTGACAGTGAAAAGGTTGTTGAGTCAGTGAATTAAGGGTATTGGTGGTTTTAAAGAATGATGAACCATATCAAGAAAAAATTTATATAGCTACAGTATTGAGTTACTGATATTGGCCAAATACTGATTTAGAGATATAAAAATTAGAGTACAGCTTTGTACACTTTCTTATGAGCACCTTTGTCCCCTTCAAGACTCCTTTCTCTTTCTCCATACATACCTTCCTGAAGCAGAATGAACTGAATAGGAAAGAAAATGTATGTGGCTAGGGATGGGGGAGTGGTGCATAAAAAGAAAACATAGAAGGAAAAAAGTCTCTCATTAAAAAGAGTTCCTGGGTCCTCATGTATTCAGACTAAATCAGTTCACCCATGGGGACGTAAGGGGAGCTATTTGTCTCAGGCAGCATGTAAGCCATTTAAAATAAAAATGACCATTATCCCCTTCTGGGTGGGCAATGAGACTTTCTTCCTAGCGACTCCCCACAGAACCTCGCAAAGTGCTCATTATCATTACTAGTTTAATAGCTAACAAAGGGAAGAATTCAGAGGGAAAAGTTTTGCCAACATCATTTTCTTATTAAAAATATTGTGCTCCATCTTCATTCTGCTAAAACAAGAGCATTGTTTTAACAAGAAATGTTAAAACAAGAAATGCAGTCTAAAATTTCCAGTTACAGCACAAGCTCACTCCTCTAGACTATTATTGTTGTTCAGTTGCTCAGTCATGTTCAGCTCTTTGCAACCCCTTGGACTGCAGCACACCAGGCTGCCCTGTTCTCTCACCATCTCCAAGAGTTTGCCCAAACTCATGTCCATTGAGTCAGTGATGCTATCCAACCATCTCATCCTATGTCATCCCCTTCTCCTCCTGTCTTCAATCTTTCCCAGCATCAGGGTCTTTTCCAAAGAGTCAGTTCTTCCCATCAGGTGGCCAAAATATTGGAGCTTCAGCTTCACCATCAGTCCTTCCCCAATGAATATTCAGGGTTGATTTCCTTTAGGATTAACTGGTCTGATCTCCTTGCAGTCCAAGGGGCTCTTAAGAGCCTTCTCCAATGCCAGAGTTCAAAAGCATCAATTCTTTGATGCTCAGCCTTCTTTATGGTCCAACTCTCACATCCATACATGACAGCTGGAAAAACCATAACCTTGAATAGACTGTATTCTCACATAATTTCTTTAGAAAGTGATTTCTTAGAGATAAGAAAATGAGGTGCATATATTTGTCCTTTTAAATTAAATAATGTAAGCACTACATATAGGCATTCCATGAAATCCTTTCAATATTACTATTCAAAAAAATATGACCTGAAGATTAATACTTTAAACCTTATACTTCAGAGACCACAGACTATCATCATTTGAAATATTGTATGAAAGGTTGTGCAGTGGTGAAAAAAAAATCCTCTTGCCAATGCAGGAGATGCAGGTTTGATCCCTGAGTTGGGAATACTCCCTCAAAGAAGAAATGGCAATCTACTCCCATATTCTTACCTGGAAAACCCCATGGACAGAGTCCACAGGGTGGCAAAGATTTGGACGTGACTGAGGGACTGAGCAACCACATATATGAAAGTTCTTAGTGTATGAGGGAACAAAAATATTCATAAAACCTGAGGTATAATTAGCCTATACATTGTTATGTGTGAAGAGGACTCTTTAAGAGACAAATTCATGTTTAAGGTAAAAAATGTGGAAGGGAAAAATGATTCCGTATCTGATGTCTTATATTTTAGCTTGCTTTTCTTTTTTTTCAAATTGAAGTATAGTTGATGTACCATATTATCTAAGTTGCAGGTGTATAATATAGTGATTCAAAATTTTTAAGGTTATACTCCATTTATAATTATTATAAAAATATTGGCTATATTCCTTGAGTTGTACAGTATATGCTTGTAGCTTGTTTTACACAAAGTAGTAAATAACTCTCAATCTCACCCCAATTTGGCCCCTCTTCCCTCCCCTCTACCCATTAGTAACAACTAGTTTGTTCTCTATGTCTGTGAGTCTGTTTCCTTTTTGGTATATTCACTAGTTTGTTTTACTGTTAGATTCCACATATAAGTGATATCATACAGTATTTGTCTTTCTCTTTCTGACTTTTTTTCACTTAGCAGAATACCCTTGAAGTCCATTCTTGTTGTTACAAATGGCAAGATTTCATTCTTTTTTTATGGCTGAGTAGTACTCCAATGTATGTATACATATGTGCTGTCCTATGCTGCGCTAAGTCGCTTCAGTCATCCAACTCTGTGTGACTGCATGGACTGTAGCCTGCCAGGGTCCTCTGTCCATGGGATTTTCCAGGAAGGAATACTGGAGTGGGATGCCATTTCCTTCTTCAGGGGATCTTCCTGACCCAGGGATCAAATATGCATCTCTTATGTCTCCTGCATTGGCAGGTGGGTTCTTTAAGCCGCATGCGGTCACACAGAGTTAGATGACTGAAGTGACTTAGCACAGCATAGGACAGCACATACATATACACTGGAGTACTACTCAGCCATAAAAAAAAGAATGAAATCTTGCCCTTTTTCCTTATAGACCTTGACTGGGGGACTTGGATAGACAGAACTTTTTCCAAGGACTCTTGTCTCTCATACCACCTGAAAGATACAATCACTCACACTGCCAGAGTACACCTTAAGCAGAAGGTCTGAGAGCTGAGAGCCAAGTCTCTGCTGAGACATTAAGATTAAAGTTCAAATGCTGAGGACCACATCACAAGTCCAGAATGCTTGATAGCAGACAAGCAAGCAAGGGTCCGAAGCTGAGCTGCAACCAGCCAACAGATGTTTCAGAGGAGCTTAGAGTTCATCAAAGGACCTTGCTAGTATTTACCTTAGCCACAGTCAACTTATGGGAAAAGAAACATGTTATAAAATTATAAAATAAGTGGATTTTCTTATAATAATGTAATTCTAAAAATTCAGAGAATTGAATTTTATTCTTAGAAAATTCTATAGGTTTATTGGAGTAAAATTAGAAAGTAGCAAAAGTAAAAAGGAAAAATAATTTCATAACCTGTCACAAAAGATACATGTGTGTTTTTTAACAAAATAGAGCTAACAGCAATATTTCATTCTGTTTTTGTCATTTAGTATATTTACAATGGTGTTTTAAGGTATCTTTCTATCTAGAAAGGCAACCTACAAAAGGAATAAAATATTTGCAAGCCACCTGATCAGGAGTTAATATCCAAAATATATAAGGAACTCATAAAATCAATAGCAAAAAATAATATGATTAAAAAAGGACAAAGATTTGAATAGACATTTTTTCCAGAGAAGACACATATATGGCCAAGAGCTACATGAAAAGTTCCTCCAAGTCACTAGTCATCAGGGAAATGAAAATCAAAATCACAGTGAGATACTACTTCAAATCTCTCAGAATGGTTATTATCAAAGGGATGAGATAACACGCACTGGTGAAAATATGAAGAAAATGGAATACTTGTGCACTGTTGGTAGGAATGTAAATTTGTGCAACAACCATGGAAAACATCATGGAGGTTCCTCAAAAAAAAATTAAAATTGCCATATATCCCAGCAATCCCACTTCTGGGTTAGGATATGTGAAAGAAATGAAATCACTATCTTGAAGAAATAACTGTAAACCCATGTTCATTGCAGCATTATTCACAATAGTCAAGACATAGAAACAACCTAAGGATCCATCAACAGATGCATGGATAAAGAAAGTGTAGAATGTCAAAACATAAAAACCTAATGGAATATTCCCTCAAAACAATAGAATGCCATTCAGCAATAAAAAGAAAGCCTGCCTTTTGCAACAACATGGATGGATCTTGAAGGCATTATGCTAAATAAAACAGGTAAAACAGAGAAGGACAAATACTGTATAACATCACTTACAAGTGGAATTTCAAAAAGCCAAATTAAAAAAAAAAAGTAGAATAGTGGTTGCCAGGGGCTGGGGTGGGGAAAACGGGGAGATACTGATTAAAGGCCACAAACATCTAACTATAAGATAAATAAATTTTAGCGATCTAAAGTACAGCATGGTGACTATAATTAACAATATTGTGTTATGTATTTGAAAATTATTGAGACAGTAAATCTTAAAATCTATCATCACAAAAAATAAACTTTAATTAAGGGAGGGATGGAGATATAAACCTACCTTATCAAAGTAATCATTTGACAAAATATGTGTGCATCAAATCATTATGTTGTACACTTTAAGCTTACATAGTTTATGTCAATATTATCTCAATAAAGCTGGAAAAGAAAGTATAATATGGATCATCTGAATGCTGAATGAAATAAGATATTCTATCTATTTCATCGATAACCTATTTTAAGTATTTAGATGGTTTCATTGTTGTTGTATACATCTGTGATGCCTTCTGTCACCAACAACCTGGGTTAGGCCAAACGTCACAGGTGAAGGGCATACTCCTCCACAAGAATGCCCTCACTTCTGAAAAGAGCCACAAGTTCAAGGTTATCCACACCACTCCACTCTTGACCAGCTGGCTACAAATTTGGGAATCCCCACTAACCAATGCCCCACTTTCCACAATTTCCCAGAATGTCTTACACAACTCAAGAAAGAGCTACAGGTACTACAGTTTTATTTTAGCAAAACAATACAAATCAGAACCAGCCAAAGGAAACAATGCATAAAGACAAGTCTTGGAAGGCACCAAATGAAAAGTTTCCATCATCCATGGGGTTGCATTACCCTCAGGCATACCCATGTGTGACAAAACACAAAGTACTCCTGACCAGGGAAATTTACCTGAGTTTTATTGGGATTTCACAAGATGGGTATGATTACTTGAATAGTTAGTCATGGGATCAAACTCCATCTGCAGCCACCTTCTCATCCCAGACTCATGTCATAAAGCTTGAAGATCTAACCATTTAATCATGTGGTTGATCTTCCTGCCATGGCCAGCCCTCATCCAGAGTTATCTCATCAGCATAAACTGTCCACCATGCATAACATATACCCTCGTCACTTGGGAAATACCAAAAGTTTAGAGGTTAACTTCTAGGACCCAGAGGCAATGACCAAATTCTTTATTACACAACACCTGAAGTAGAAACTTAAACTGATCACATTCCTCCATTCATAGTTCATTGGCCCAGCCAGTGCCCACAAAACTTCTCTTTTGTTTTTTTTTTAATATATATTTATTTTTACTTTATAGTTAATTCTGTTTTAACCCCTTTTCCCCATTGTACTCACTCTAATGCATTTTCTTATATATACTGAGATACATCTTCATCCTTATGAAATATATAGTAATTAATATACATAAATGGCATAGTGTTAAAAAGTCTATCCTCAACCCTTAACATCATTGTTTTACAGCTATGTATATGGCTGTGTGGCTTCTAATTACTGTATAATATTCTATAAGATGGGTTTCCATGGTGGCTCACTCAGTAAAGAATCTTGCAATGCAGTAGGTGCGAGTTTGATCCCTGGGTCAGGAAGATCCCCTGGAAAAGGACATGACAAACCACTCCAGTATTCTTGCCTAGAGAATCCCATGGACTGAGGAGCCTGGTGGGCTACAGTCCATAGTGTGCAAAGAGTCAGACATGTCTGAAGTGACTGAGCATGCACACATGCATTCTATGAGTTTCATATGTCTCTGTTTATTTATCTATTCCTGGACTCACTGATACTCTATGTTGACTCTAATTCCCCTTTTGCACAAACAGTGCTGGGCTGAACATATTCCTATGTGTCCCTTTAAGGATTTATACCAGAGTATCACTGGAGTAAATGCCTATGAATGGAATCGTAGACTAAAGATTGTTGGAGTATAACTAAATCTAACCAGACTGTGCTTCACAACAGCTGAGTCAGTGGTGTAGGGAGGTCTCTATTTCACAATGTAACTGACAATCCTTAATGCTATCCAGTTTTCTAAGTTCTACAATTTGATAGGGGTGATGTGTTTCACCGTTGTTGTTGTAATTTGTATGCTCTGATTACTAATGAATTGAAACATCTCTTATTCTTGTTAGGCATTTAGTTTCCTCTGTCTGTGAATTGCCAGTTCATATCCTTTGCCCATTTTCACACTGAATTTACTGTCTTGATTTTCAGACAAGTCTTTGCACATTTCATGTATTTACCTCTTGTTCTTAATACTAAAAACCTTTTCTCCGCCTACAACCATCTGTTACTTTTGTTTGCGTCTTTCATTGAAATATGCCTCTAATTTGATGTAGCTAAATAACTATTTTCTTCTCTTTATGATTTGTACGTTTGCAGTCTTCTATGCAAAGCTGTTCCTCACTTTCAGGGATTTCCTCACTTTCAGGGTATTTCAATATTTCAAGGTATGTTTTATATTTCTCTATGTCTCTGGTGGTGGTAGTTTAGTTGTAAGTCTTGTCTGACTCTTGCGACCCCAGGGACTGTAGCCCTCCAGGCTCCCCTGTCCATGGAATTTCTCAGGCAAGAATACTAGAGTGGGTTGCTGTTTCCTCCTCCAGGGGATCTTGCTGTCCTGGAGATCAAACTCATATCTCCTACATTATAAGCAAATTCTTTACAACTTAGTCACTCAGGAAGCCCTTCTACATCTGTAGAACTGAACATATCATTATTGATATTACAATCATTAACTGAGTGCTTACTATGTCATTACCATTTTATAATAAATATCTTTAGTTGTTTGAAGCACTCTGTTGATTACTCAGTTGAATGAGAAATCTGCATTAGTTTGTCCACTGAAATTATTTTTGCATTATTTCATAAGTTTCTTAAATATATCTGCTCATGAGTCTCAACCATTACTTACTTACAGATAAGTCACACAAATTGTAGATCTCTTGTAGCATAATTATTTGAATTGTATAGGATTTCTGTGTACCCATATATTTATATATCTCATTAATTTGTTCTAAAGAGCAAAAAAAAATTGTTAATGTTAAGTCAGGTTGTCTGTAAATGACTTAAGGAATATGTTAATGATCTTGCACCAAATGAATAATTACAAAGCAGGTGCACTTGAGATATGATCGTTTAACTGACAGTACACAGCTTCTAATGGCTTCAATAACTAAGATAATGGTGATATCAGTCTGTTAAGCTCATGGTTCACACCATCCATTTAAAACAAAAGAGAACTTCAGCTAGAATCTCCCTGTAGACTCATTGTCCTGCTTATTTAAATAGCAGTTAATTTAAAGACACACACACACACACACACACAAGTTAAACTCCATTATTTCTAACACATCTCTTTCAAATAAACTATATTCTCCTATGGCAAAACCCTGACTGAAAGAAACACTTTGGTATATTTATATAGTCATTGTCTTTTGCTGTTGAGATTTATCCTCCAAATGTATGGTATCGTTTGTGGTTAAAGACACAGGAAATGTAGAAAACCAGAAGTACAGATTTCTGACCAAGGTCCTAAGAGGTGTCCACCATCATGTCCCCCAGCTCCCAAAAGGAAGAAAAGCAAGTGGGAATAAAGAAAGTTGACAAAATTTTGATTAGCTGTATTTGGGATCCTTAGCTGAAATGAACATAATTCACATCTCTAAAAACAAACTAAATCTCAAAATAATGGTTACAAACATAAATATAGGGGGAAAATGATAGTGGGTTCAAGTTCATTCCACTTGATTTTCAAACTTCTCTTCTCAGTATGACACTGGCTATAGGTGAGAGGAATCAAACTCCAACTAGCTTAAGCAGAAAAGGGAATTTATTGGCCTTCTCTGGTGGTCCAGTGGTTCAGAATCTGCCTGCCAATGCAAGGGGGCACTGGTTCAATCCCTGGTCTGGGAAGATTCCACATTCCTGGGTTGGCTGAGGGGAGCATCTAAGCCATATACCACAAGTGCTGAGCCCGCCCTCTAGAGCCTGCAAGCTGCAACTGCTGAAGCCCATGCTCTAGAGCCCGTGCTCCTCAACAAGAGAAATCACTGCAAATGAGAAGCCCACTCACCACAACCAGAGAGTAGGTCCCACTCCCTGAAACTAGAGAAAGCCCATGCTCAGTAATGAAGACCCAGAGCAGCCAAAAATAAATAAAATCAATTTTAAAAGGAAAGGGAATTTATTGACTCAAATATCTGAAAAATCTCAGGGCAGATCTGATTTCAGCCATGGTTAGACCCAGGGGCTCAACACTTTCCTCTCCCTCTGGCTTCTCTTCCAGACAGGGTCTCCCATAAATGGGGCAAGACAGCCATAGTGCACCCCAACAGTCTCCCCCCAAACCCACAACAAACCAGCTTAACCTCACCTGAAAAATGACTTCTTCCCTGTTTGATCTAGCAAAAAGTTCCTAGTGGAAGATTTGATTGGTCTGAATTGGGTTGTGTGCCAGTCTCTACACACACAGGGAAATGGGACAAGCTCTTTTGAACCTAACCATGGTATATCAGTACTTCACATGAAAGAAGGGTTTTCTTTACCAAAATAAGTGGAAAATGTTGCTGAACACCTTATAACCTCAGATTTCCTTGCATTTTATTGTGGGTTGTCCAGCATAATATGCACCTCACCTTCTTTCTTCCATATCTACTTTTAAAAACATAACACATAACAACTACCATATAGACGCTGAAGTATATACACCCCTTCTCTGGTGTTCAAATTCTGCATCTATTTCCATGTTCAGGATTCTCCAGTTTATCTGCATTTGTCCTCTGGTTAGGACATGGTTCTTCATGGTATGGCCAACCATGGCTAATAACTCAGTCCCCATTTTAAAATCTGTTATTTGCAACACAACAATAATAACTATAAAATTCCTAATTTAAAATTTCAAGTCCAGGTCAAGAGTATGCTGTCTTTGTTCTTAACCTATCTCTTTGATAGACTCTTCCCATACTGTGTGCTGTTGATTCCCAAATACTACATTCTAATAGCTTTGCCTCTTCAATAGAAAAGGAGTTGAGGATTAAATGAGATTATGTTATAAGGGATCTATCACAGTA
The DNA here is from genome assembly GCF_000754665.1 of Bison bison bison. Classification (NCBI taxonomy): domain Eukaryota; kingdom Metazoa; phylum Chordata; class Mammalia; order Artiodactyla; family Bovidae; genus Bison; species Bison bison. The sequence continues at coordinate 1,961,444 of NW_011494956.1, forward strand.
TCCAGCATATAGAAAGTACTCAATAAATACTGCTTCTTTACATTGCAGCTCACTTGGTTATCCTATCACCATCATCATCATCATTCCCTAATAACTTCTGGTAGGTAGATCCTGGGATTGGCTTGACTTAGGTCAAGTGATCACCTTTGTGGTAGGAGGGGAGGGAGATGGAGGATACTCACTCTCAATTAAACTTTGAGAAGGGTTTGCCCCAGGCTAGATGGGTTCTATTTCCAGAAGAAGGTACAACAAATGTCAAATAAGCAGGAACAACGTATATGCACTGTAATTCCCTTATCAACTATCTGGCCAATTCCTTGCTTGAATGAATGAATGAATGTATTGCTAAAGATCCTTAAGCTTGTGCAAATTTGTAAAACTTTTCTTATGTCACAGTTTGAAGCTCTGGATATCTGACCTCAGTTGGGTTATTTTAAGACTTGCTTATTTAGATATATTAATGACATAGATAATATTATTTATAAAATTATTAGATTCAGAGACTTGATATAATTAAGTGCATGTTTCCAAGTTTGTAAGATCAAGTATATTATATATCAGAGTATTGTTATTTAAAATTGGATGTAGAAGTCCCTTGTAGATAGAAATATTGGTTTAACTTATTTAAAATGCAACAGTATTTTTACAGGCAAAATGAATATAGGTAATATCTATATGTGTATCCTACTGTCTATTTCCAGGATTTTCATTTAAGAGTAACAAACTACAATACTACAAGAAAGGTGGGGGGTGGGGGGGAAACCAACAGTCTTGTGAAGATAGCTGCTCTAAACATAATAAAACAGGTGTACCTTAATAGGTCTAGTAGGAATGTTTTGGCTGTTAGCATCTTTTAAATGCTTCTGCTGAGAAACCATGTTTTCATAACAAGGTTGGTGAGTATTAAACCTGTGATAGTTCTTTCTGGGATTACTATAATTTACAAAAACAATAAAAACCTGCTAAAAACATTTATGTATTTTTAAATGTTGTAATCTAGGGATCCCACTGATATTTGTGGTGAAAGATTTGCCCAGGGCTACATAACCCTGCTTGTACATTGCCAGGACTGCAATCTGTTTTATGACAAAACAGATTCATTTATCTCCAAATAAATAAATTACTTTTGTGAACATTTAGAAACATTTGCATAATTAGGCTGTAAGATCTTAGCAGTCTTTTTCATAATAATTAAACTAATCTAATCTTGGACAGGGTAAACAGACTTACTAGGATGAGAGCAGCCTTCAGGCAAAGAACTTACCGCATTCTGCAGGAACTGTAAGGCTGATGATGTTTGTTAATTATGCAGAGCTTTACTCCCCAGTAATAGCAGCGTTTGTATTGCCTGAAGCTTAGATAGCTACTCCCAGGCACATAAAATTAGACTCTGCTTTTTTGACATTCTCTTAAAAAAAAAAAAAAGATGATACTTCAAAATGATTATATGCTTTCAACAAGGAGGGCATTAGCTTTCCACTGATGGATTCTGGATCTGCAAGCAATTGGTCCATTCTTCAGTCATGTGATCTTGATTATCTTTAGATCTGGAGCCTTTCAGACTGTCTGCAGATACACCAAGCTGAGGCTTAATAAAAGAACAGCAAGATGAATGACTACATTTCAGTCCTCAGAACTTCCTAGAATCCCAAGTTTACTAAAAAAAAGACACTTTAGCAAATCACTTGTTTTAAACTCAGGCTCATTTATAATTATCAAAAGGGAACATGGTATATACATTATATATATGTATCAAATGAAAATGAGGGTTTTGAGAAATTTCAGTGCTTTTGCTAAACAGTCCTATAGACAGGTGGACTCATGTAGTGGTCTTAATTGTAACTCAGCTGGAGGGAACCATTGCCTGCCTTTTTGATTATAATTAATATATTTACCTTAAAAACACAAAACTGAAAAATGAACAGTTAAATAGATACAGGAAGATTTCACCATATTTATTGACAAAATTTTCATGTAGTAAAATTTTTATTTTTATATCTCTCTTCACAAATGAGAAGTACTCGTGTACAGATTTTCAAAAGAACCCTAAATAATTGATATTTCCAAAACCAAATCCTGAGAACATGTGAATTAAGAATATATAAGTGGAATAAATGTTTTTTGGAGCCACAGATACACAGAAATATGTAATGCATTTAAACTTGTTCATATTAAATATTTTTAGAAATGTGGTTGCAGGAACACTAGTCATCAGAAAAGTAATGGCATTATCTGTCCTTTACATGTTCTCTCTCCTTTTTGTCTATAATTCATTCATTTATGCATCATATATTTTATTTTCACTTGTATTTAGATTGGCTCCAGGAATGATTATTTATTCCTGATATGTTCAAACCTCACAGTGCATTTAATTAAGACATCACAAACCGCTAGCTCCATGGGAAGAGATTTGTGATGTCACAAGCATGGGGCATATGAGACTGGCAATCAAGAGTTAGAAATTAAGGATTAAAAAAAAAGTGTCATGTAAATTCCAATGTTTGGAGAAGAGAGTGGGAAAGATAAGGCAAAAAGATACCATTCATCAGTTTTTCTCAAAGAAATTTTTCTACAGTGACAGTGGAAGCAGTGCTTTCTGCTCAGTCTTTTATAAATTAGATTTTTGTAACCTGAAAGCTTAGGCTGCCCAGGTGGTTCAGTGGGAAAGAATCCACGTGCAAATGCTGGAAAGATGGGTTCGATCCCTGGATCCAGAAGATCCACTGGAGAAGGAAATGGCAACCCACTCCAGTTTGCTTGCCTGGAAAATGCCATGGACAGAGGAGCCTGGCAGGCTACAGTCCATGGGGTCACAGAATCGAGCATGACTACATAACAACAACAACCTGAAAGTTTATTAAATATTTATTAAAATTTTTGAATTATATACACACATTTAACCATGAAACATGGCTTCAACAAAAACATCCTTGTTTTAATTATGTTTAAAGTTTTAAAAATCTTTCCAGTATTCTAGGAAGTTTGTATTTTCCCTTTGGTACTTTTAGAAATTACAGATATAGCAGAGTATATTACCTGTATTCTTTTTCTTTTTAAAAAAATATTTATTTTTGGCCACATTGTGTCTTAGTTGTGGCATGCCTATTTATTGCTGCACCAGGCTTCTCTCTAAGTGCTGTTCACAGGCTTAGTTGCCCCAAAGCATGTGGAATGTTAGTTCCCCAACCAGTGATTGAACCCATGTCACCTGCATTGCAAGCCTTTTTCTTTTAATTAAACAAGTATTATATAAAGTAAGATTAAAATTGCAGCTAATTTTTTTCTAATAATTTTGTTTTCTGTCTACAATTGTAACTTGTTGCACACTTAAAAATATTAATTTTCTATCTTGTTTTAAGAGCAGTAGTAGATACTCTTCGTTGTACTGAGGTATAGAGAAATTAGTTTGCCTGTCTCTGTTACAGAGGAGGACTGAAATAGGATCCAGATCTACTTAATTCTGTTAGGTAGTTAGAAGAGGAAGTGAGTGAAAGTCGCTCAGTTGTGTCTGACTCTTTGTGACCCCACGGACAGTATAGTCCATGGAATTCTCCAGGCCAGAATACTGAAATGGGTAGCCATTCCCTTCTCCAGGGGATCCTCCCAACCCAGGGATTGAACCCAGGTCTCCTGCATAGCAGGCAGATTCTTTACTGAGTCACCAGGGAAGCCCTGAATAGGAAAAAGGAGTCTAAAATGATGGTGGCTGAAGGTCAAAGAAAGGAAAAGCCCACAGAAATGGAACAAAAGAAAATCTGAAGACTGGAGTGAGAACCTCAGGTGAAACAGCCCTCCTGGCTAGCCCTATTTGCATAGGGTAGGCTTGGCGGGGAGGAGACAAAACGTATGAAAGGGGAAGCCAAGGTGGACTGAGGCCTCTCCTTTGGGGTTGGCCCTCCCTCAGGCCTTGAGGGTGTACTTTCCTTTGCTGGCCAAATAAAACTCAGCTGTAACTGAGCTGTAACACTGGTCTGCCATTTCAAATCTTTGTTGCAGTGAGACAGAACCAAGGAAATTACACACTCCCCTGACAATTCCAAAGCCTAGGTCCCTTGTTTTACTGTCCTCCTCATTGACAGGGATCTTAGCCAGTTTTTCTGTATTGTTTTTCAATCTAGTGGTTGGTTAAAATAATAGATATCTTAAAATTTTCATTAATCTTACACTTCAGACAGAGACAAAACAAAAGGACAAAATAGATGTTTAAATAGTTAATCCCACTCGGAGATTGTAAGGATAAAAATATGGGAGACCCCTGTAAGTTAATGATTACTTGGGAAAAACAGGTTTGCTTAACCACAAAACCAAACAGTCTTGCTTAATAACAGAACCATGCAACAAAAGCACGAGACATGCCCCGAAGCAATAAAACAGTTGTGACATAAGACCCACACCCTGCCCAGTGAGCTGAGTGATTTAATAATGCCTAGGATGTGTTCTGTACACATATAAAGAAACAATAATTTGTGGATCTAGCTTGACCATGGAGGGACAAGAAAACTCTCTTGCTCAACATGGAGGAGGAGCTGATGCTGAAACATGACATCTATTCAAAGAAAACAAACAAGATCTTCTCCCCATCCCCACATTTCCTTCTATTATAAAACTGTAGCCCATTAAATTCTCAGGGGTGGGTAACCTGAGAAAACTCCTATTCTAAAAAATCTACCACTTTGTTCTTGCTGAATTATTCTCTACACGAAGACATAAAGGACTAAGGTACCAGAGCTCTTTGGATCCTTCCAAAAATGGCACCAATTCGTTTCACTTCTATTAGTCAAAATTTTTTTTTTTGGGGGGGGGCAGGATAATACATTCCTAATATATATATTTGTGTATTTATTTTTAAATTAGGTGCATACACTACTATCACTAAATATAATTAATAATATGCCAACTAAAAAGATTTACAATATAAGATTTGTGAATTGAGTTTAATTTGGGGCAAAATAAAGACTGCACCAGAGACAGCACTTCAGATAGCTTTGAGAGACTGCTCCAAAGGGCTATTGGATGAAAGTCAATATACAAGATTTTGGTGAAGGGGGAGGTCAGTGCAATCAAGTGCTTGCTTTACAAGTGGTTTTCTGCTAGTCACAAGGAGCTGATGTTATCATAAAGTGTTAGTGCTTTTCTAGATATGAAGAGATGCAAAGATTGGGATCCTTAAATCAGTTCCTGACAGTATCTAACAACCTGTTTCAACAGTTTCCCTGGAGCACAGAGTGCCTCACTCTCCACCCGAATTCCCTTCAGGGCATACCAAAGTTCAATAGCTACAGCAGCACAAGGTTCAATCTCCACAGAGACAGATGGCAAATACCCTTGGCAAGTGCCAATTTGTAGTTGACAATATATACCTAATTTTAAAGTGTGAATTTTAAAAATCCTTGGAACAAAATCAGACACACAGAATAAATCTAACAACCCTTGCCTTCACTCTCTTCAGCCCCCAAATAAGGAACTTCTATACCTGAGCTACTGAGTGTTAGGGAGACCATTCTCCATGGGTCTTCCATGTTTTGCACATGGCGTGAGCAGAGGCATTATCTTTTGTTCTGGATTATCTTTTCAAGGACATTTGTGTAGTGAATCACCTTGGAAGATAGAGATAGTATTTTTGGATCCAGAGGCAGTTTTGTTGCTGTCCAATAAAATAAAAATAATGTCTATTTCCAGGCCAAATGTTGGGTGGTTTTGCTCATAGTCCATTATAAAAGATGGGCACTTCAACTGTGATCAAACCCACGGAATATATAGCCTGTCTCTGGACTGCTCAGCATCACCCTCATGGGATCTGGGGAGAGAGGAGGAACCTATTCAAACATGAAGCTCACAGTCCCTTGCTTGCCATATCTTAAAAATCTTTTACAAGTCCTTTTTCTCTGAATCAGGAGTCTCAAGTCTGCTGTCAGCACCTATGAAACATGCAGGCCCACTTTTTAGGTTGCAAGTAGAATAAAAATCTCAGGCTCTTCACTGTTGACATCGACCCGAGAGCCAATGAAGTTTTACAAGGCTAATTATCAATAATTGGGCTTGAAGTTGTTATGATCCACAGGAAATAACATTAAATTTTGGAGTTTGCACAAAATCTCCATAAATGATATCAAAAGACAGAAAATGGTGGGATATAAGACAGAATACAAGTGTAAATTTGAAAACTGAGTCTCTGTTGGAAATGTGGGCCTGGATTTTACTTATTTATCTACATATTTATATAGTAACAAATTTTTATTCTAAGTTGTTCTGAAATATGAGTTTCCTTTTAAATCAAGTATCTTGAAGTAGATCTCAGCCTTCAGTTTCATTATACATGCTGTTAAATTGTTAGTAAACTTTAAAATGAAATTTCTGAGTAAAAGTTTATCACAGGAAAAAAATAGCTTTTCATAATCACTATTAACATAGGCATACAATCTCTCACTTCAATAAGGACTTAGTAGCAAGTACTAAAGCATATATATGACTGTCAGAAGCAAAATTCTAACAACAAAAAAGAATACTGTAGTATAGAGATTAGAATTTTTATAAAACATATATACAGGGTTGTGATTTTCTATCTCCACTCTATCATTATTTGCTAAGTTTCAAAGTACCATATACACTCAGTACAAAATTCATTTTTATAAATAATGGGAACAAATCTATATTTCGAATAATCTTTCATGAAATTTTGAACTTTGGAGCCATTTTCTTATTCATCCTGATTAACTCACCATTGTTTACCTTGTAAAATGGCCAGTGAAGGCTGGTATTTCCCACTGTTTGTATGTACTTGCATTATTAGTGTACTGGTGACAGTTGTTTAATTTGGTGTCCACTTTGTGTGGGTCAGTGTAGTCAAAATTAGCTCCTACAAATTCATAAGTCCACATATTCAGGCCAAACACACTGCAGAATGATGCAGTGTCTAGGATCTGATAAATATATAAGCTCTCCTACACCACATCTCCTGCCTTGGAGGCAGACGCTTTATGCCAATGCGGGAGACCCAGGTTCGGTCCCTGAGTAGGGAAGATCCCTTGGAGAAGGAAATGGTAACCCACTCCAGTATTCTTGCCTGGAGAATCCCATGGATGGAGAAGCCTGGTGAGCTACAGTCCATGGGGTCGCAAAGAGTCAGACACGACTGACCGATTTCACTTCACTTCACCCCACATCAACCTACTCCCAGTGTTCTGTGTGCCTCACACTCATTTGTAACATTACGGAAAATACACATGGCCATCTGACAATGTCAGAGTCAATCCAAATATTAAATAATAATAATGTTCTCTTTCTCCTGCTAGCTAAAAATGAATAACAAAAGAAGGTCTCATATTTTCCTCCTGCAACCCAATGGATCATCTTTTAAACACTTTGGTCATATACTTTCTTTGGAAACCACTAAAATGCAAGTGTGCCAGTCTTCCATTTATTTATATTTAGATTCATTATCTGCTTTTTCTTTCTTTTCTTTACCACATTGAAATACATCTACAAGGTCCCTTCTAAGCCTTCAAGATTTACTTCCTTGGCCATAGGAAGGTGAGAGAAATCAAAATATTTCTCCCCCTCTCTCTGCTTCCTTTGGTGTCCTTGCAATGGCTAAGTTCTCTCTGAGCCTCTAGATGCTGTTGGAAAGTGTCTACCTTCCAAGGTCTATCTCCTCACAGAAAGATCCTCCCACTCCCAGCCCAAGCAGAGCTTCCATTAGCCAGCCTCTGCATTCTGGCAACACCATTTCTTCCTTTTACTCTCTAGCCCTAGGATTTGTAGTAACTTTCTGCTGTTACTAATTTCTGGGTTGCTTTCAGCCTATGTTAATAATCCTTCATGTTAAAGTACTTATTTATAAGATTTAGAGTAATTTGTTTTTTCCTGACTGAACAGAGCATATCAATTAAAGCTTATTCCACATCTAGCAGGTCTGTTTATCTAACATGGTAAGTCCACGAAGAGAACATAATCAGCTGAACTGAAGCTGAAAAATGTTTATGGATATTGAAATGAGTATATGAAACAAATTAGTTCCTACTCAGATTACCACATCTGCTTAACTGAGTAACCAGAAGGCTTATGCAGTGATCTCCATTAAGATACTTATCTCTCACACTAACACCAAGCCAGAAAGGGCATTGGAAATTTCTCCACTATCAAATAACAGTTCTCTAAGGTGGGATAATGCCAGAATTTCATTCTGCTTTTCACAACCTAAGAGATCTTAAATTGAATGAAGTACCAAAAGACCAGCCACGTCTGAAACATGAGCCACCAGGAATGTATGCAAAGCACACTGACCGTCTCATCTACGTGAGTGAAATAAAACAGACCAGGAGTGAGAATATGTCAAAAAAATTGAGAAACAGATCACCATAACACTGTATGAAAAATGAAGGCCATAATTGATGGATAAAACAAAAAATTGTGTCTTCTGTTATAAACATACAGCGGACCATTGTATCAACAAGATTCCGATAGATGATTATTTACATGTAAAAAAAAAATCTGTCTCAGTCTGATAACCACCAAACACTGTAGTTGTTGTAAACAGAACCCTGCTACTGATTTATCCCTGTTTATCTTCTCCCAAAGCACTTTATATAGACAGTAAGGTGTTTATGGCTGTGACAAAGGTCTCTTGTGAGCTTCATCAAGACCAGGGTCAGATAAGTGGCATGTTGAATGCATGAGTGACAATCTTGCTCTGACTTCATGGTAATGCTCTTCAGTACCTTCATCTTGACATTTTGAGGGTCTTCTTTGTGCAACATAGTGTCTATGTGTGAGAAATACAAAAAGGAAGAAAACAGAATCCTGACTCTTAAGCTCCCAGTGCAAAGAGGAAAATTCACAGTTTAATAAATACTGCATTATTCAGTTGATCACCAAACTTTTTTCTGTGATTCTAAATTCTCCAACTATGAAATTTAGCTGCCATAGCAGACATATTACATAATAAACATTTGAAAAACTTGTGCTTGAACAACATGGGTCCCCTTATAAGCATATTATCTTTTCAATAGTAAATACCACGGTACTACATAATATATGGTTGGTTGAATCCATGGATGCAGAACGGCAGGTATGGTGGAAACAGATACATGGAGAGTTGACTAGAAGTTCTACTCAGACATCTGACTGCTCGAAGGTCTGGTGCCCTTAACTCCGACCATGTTGTTTGAGGGTCAACCGTATTTTGTTCTCTTAAAAAGAATATCATTCTACCATTAAGTGTCTTATAATTTGTGTCCTGCTTTTGAATGGGCAGTATCTCTGAAAAGGCTGATATTTCCATTGGTTAGAAAATACAACATTATACCTTGTAGATTTTTGGCAGAGTCATTAGCACTATGTCTTGGTACCCATTTGTTTTCAGTATTGATTTTAATTCTAGAGTTTTAGGAAGACTGGAGAGAGTTTCGAGTTATCCCTAGCTTGTTCCAATATAAAAAGCATGCCTTATGATGAAAGAAACATTATTCTCCTCTATCTGATGCTTGGTTTTCTTGGAGAATAACTTAGCAAATTGGCAACTTGGGCCCATGCTCTCTATTTCCCCTATAAAACAGATTGACCAATGCCTCTGTGTTCTGATGCTTTTGAACTGTGGTGTTGGAGAAGACTCTTGAGAGTCCCTTGGACTGCAAGGAGATCCAACCAGTCAATCCTAAAGGAAATCAGTCCTGAATATTCATTGGAAGGACTGATGCTGAAGCTGAAATTCCAATACTTTGGCCACCTGATGTGAAGAACGGACTCATTGGAAAAGACCCTGAGGCTGAGAAAGATTGAGG
>NW_011494956.1:1971322-1974701 GCF_000754665.1 Bison bison bison
GGGAAAGATTGGAAGGACTGATGCTGAAGCTGAAATTCCAATACTTTGGCCACCTGATGTGAAGAACGGACTCATTGGAAAAGACCCTGAGGCTGAGAAAGATTGAGGTGGGAGAAAGGGACGACAGAGGATGAGATGGTTGGATGGTATCACCGACTCGATGGACCCGAGTTTGAGCAAGCTCTGGGGGTTGGTGATGGACAGGGAAGCCTGGTTTGCTGCAGTCCATGTAGTCGCAAAGAGTCGGACATGACTGAGTGACTGAACTGAACTAAACTGTTCTGATGGGCTGCTCTTAAGCTTCACCTGCATCTCTGCTCCTACTAACTGAGTGTATGAGTCACATGTTAGTTTCCAAATGTAGGTACGTACGTTGTGCTTTTTTAATAATTATAAAATATGATTAGACATAGGAATTAAAAATATACATCCAAACACTTGTTTCCATGAAAACTAATCCGAATACCTGGGAAAGACTTCATAAATATGATTTTTTTCTTTGGAATAAGATATACTTAAGACAAAATTATTTGTTTAGGGGAGGGTACAGGGGTCACAAAATTCCAAAAGTATTCTGTGCTCCAATTTCTTTACAAGCATTTTCAAGTAATTATTTTAAATATGTATTAAAGTTATTAAAGAAAATAGCCAGATCATCAAAATTATACTCAGAGGAAACATCATAGTTCTAAATCAAAAGATTGGTTAATAAAGGTATATTTGTAACTTTTTAGTTGAAATAAAATAGTTAAGATTTATTTTATTGAATTTCAAATAAACAAAAAAACACAGGGCTAGATTTTGTGGAATAACTGGGCTTTCACTACAGTTCTCTAGATTGAAGTATTTTCTCCTTGCCTCCCACAAAACTGTATGCTCTTTAAGAGTGTTATTTTCTTCATCTTTGAAATCAGTATCTTGCATATAGTGACCATTTAATAAATGGTGAATGAATGGACAAGTTTAGACAGAGCTAAAGAAAACTCACTTTTGGCAAAGGATTGAGCAGTGTTTTGTGAAAGCCTTACGTCATTAGTGTATATGTTATTAATTGCTTTCAATTCTCTTCTTTTCCTCTAGTCAATCATTTTAAATTGAATGTCCTCATATTTGCCCTAAATTAGAGGTTAAACTAGAAATGAAGTCTTTGAACATAAACACTGCCAAACATAATAATAATGGTAATGCAAAAAAAAGCAAAAACACTTCCCTAAGATATTTTTAATACAAAATTCAAGTGTGATTTCACCTATTCCAATCCCTGCCATCACCCTCCATGAAATCAGTAAATGAACCTTCTACAAAGTCTAGATTTTTGCAAGGTTTCCGTATGCCAGCTTTCTTAAAAGAAATGAAATCTATGGAAAGCAACTCCGTGAATATAGCATACTAATCCAAATGCACTTCTTGGCTCGTTTCCTGTGGTCACCCAAGGGAAGATATGTCTGCCACTCTACAGCAAGCATAAAATTTCATCCTGACTTTTAGGCAAAACACCAATGTAATTGACATGTACTACTAATCAGATGTGTATAACACATGATAATATCTTTTCCTCTGTGACTAAGAGTGATATGCTTCAGTGGTTATCACAGCATTCATGAGGCTACCCTCTTTATATGCACATAGGTGTTCAAGGAATGCATTTGAAAACCATCATGAGGCACTATCCATATGTGGTTAAATAATTGAAGCAATTGCCATGTGAGTTGCTGGCCATCACATCTGTATATTTCTCTAGGTTGCAGTCAGCACCAGATGTTCTACCAGATGATGGTTTATGATGCCACAAGGTTTTTCTGATTACCCAGTGGTGATACAGGCCCAGTGTTAACTTGGTCCTGCAGTACTAAAACCCCACACTACTCTAATGGAATTCCAACCCAGCCACACTTCAGATGGGACTTGAACACGTACTCTCTCATTGAGGAGAGGGCTTTAACCCCCAGTCTTCTGGTTTGACCTGGTCTTGGGACTTACTGAAGCTCAGGTTGCTCTGTCTCTGACACAGAAAGAATTCAGCACGAGGCAATGTGATAGATAAGAAGTGGATTTAATAGTACAAGATGATTGTGAGAGAAACAAGCGGGCAGGAAAGGGAGTGCCCCCACTACAAGCACTTAAGGGTTGCATTTGTATAAGCAAAGGGGAAGAGGGGAAGAAGAAAGGCTAGCTTCTTCTTCATTTTTTGGGTCTTCCATTATTGAGTTGTATGCATACGATCCTATATGGCTCAACCAGGGACTGTCATGGTGCTGTGAAAATGAGCAAAAAGCAGTAATATATACTAAAATGTTATATCATCTCGGGTTTCAGTATAATGTCACCTTTTCCTATATTTCTTTTCATGGTACATGCAGAAAAAGCCCCTTCTCAAGGATCATTAACTTGCTGACTTCAATGTGTAGGATGTAGGTCTTATTCCATCATTGTTTTACTCTTTGGGGATGTGTCTTGTGCTTCTATTGCATGGTTTTGTTGCTAGGCAGCCTGCTTGGTTTTGTTGTTAAGCAAGCCCACTTTCTTGAGTGATCATTAGCTTACAGGTGTCTCCCATACTTTTCTACTTATGATCCCCTAGTGAAATTTAATATTTCTGTCCCTTTATTCTTTTTTATTTCTGTCCCTTTATTTTGTCCCTATTAGCATGACAGTAAAAACCAAGATTAAATAGCACAGTGAACAAAAATATGCTTGCCCCAAGAGCTCTATCCATCCATGCATGTTGATAGACACACAGAGAGAAGTACACCGTTCCTTCAAGATCATAGACATTAGCAGATTCAATAAAAGCCTCCAATATCATCAGTTCAGTTCAGTTCAGTTCAGTTGCTCAGTCATGTCTGACTCCTTGTGACACCATGAATCACAGCACACCAGGCTTCCCTGTCCATCACCAACTCTCAGAGTCTACTCAAACTCATGTCCATCGAGTTGGTGATGCCATCCAGCCATTTCATCCTCTGTCGTCCCCTTCTCCTCCTGTCCCCAATCCCTCCCAGCATCAGGGTCTTTTCCAATGAGTCAACTCTTTGCATGAGGTGGCCAAAGTATTGGAGTTTCAGCTTTAGCATCAGTCCTTCCAATGAACACCCAGGACTGATCTCCTTTGGGATGGACTGGGTGGATCTTCTTGCAGTCCAAGGGACTCTCAAGAGTCTTCTCCAACACCACAGTTCAAAAGCATCAATTCTTCGGTGCTCAGCTTTTTTCACAGTCCAAATCTCACATCCACACATGACCACTGGAAAAACCATAGCCTTGACTAAACAGACCTTTGTTGGCAAAGTAATGTCTCTGCTTTTGAATATGCTATCTAGTTTGGTCATAACTTTCCTTCCAAGGAGTAAGCGTCTTTTAATTTCATGGCTGAAATCAC
>NW_011494956.1:1974801-1975218 GCF_000754665.1 Bison bison bison
CTCCCTGCGGGAGGCTTTGGCAGTGTGCACAACCCCAGCACCTAAGCCCTCTGCAATACGCCTGGCTCCTAGGTCCGAAGGGAAGGCGAGAGCTGAGCTGAGGCACCAGTCAGGCCCCAGTCACGTCGCCCACACTCCCGCAGCCTGCTCCTTCCCGGTCGCGAACGCTAGAAGATGGGCAGGGCTTGGGGAGGCTCGCCCAGCCCAGAGCAGCCTCTCGGCAGGGGCTCTGTGCTATCGCGCCTGGGCGCAGAGCTGGAGCTCCGCCGGTGTGGAAGCTCACTCGGTCCTTCCCAGTACAGGCTTGCAAGCACCCGCCGGTAGCCAGAATCTTCTCTCCCGCCTTCCGGGCATTGGAATCTAAACCTGGGACCAAAGGACTGCCCGGAGCTCACTGATCATGGGCTGGTTCCCCGG
>NW_011494956.1:1975318-1978736 GCF_000754665.1 Bison bison bison
TTATTGATATTTCTCCAGGCAATCTTGATTCTAGCTTGTGCTTCTTCCAGCCCAGCATTTCTCATGATGTACTCTGAATATAAGTTAAATAAGCAGGGTGACAATATACAGCCTTGACGTACTCCTTTTCCTATTTGGAATCAGTCTGCAAACTTCTCCGGAGAAGGTAAGGCAACCCACTTCAGTACTCTTGTCTGGAAAATCCCATGGATGGAGGGGTCTGGTGGGCTGCAGTCCATGGGGTTGCTAGGAGTCAGACATGACTGAACAACTTCACTTTCACTTTTTACTTTCATGCATTGGAGAAGGCAATGGCAACCCACTCTAGTGTTCTTGCCTGGAGAATCCCAGGGACAGGACAGCCTGGTGGGCTGCCGTCTATGGGGTTGCACAGAGTCGGACACGACTGAAGTGACTTAGCAGCAGCAGCAGCTGCAAACTTGTTACGGTTGAATTGCCCATTGTATTAGCTATTGATGAATATCTTAAGAACTTTGTTAAGTGAAAGTCGCTCAGTCACATCTGACTCTTTGCAACCCCATCATCTATACAGTCCATGGAATTCTCCAGGCCAGAATACTGGAGTGGGTAGCCATTCCCTTCTCCAGGGTATCTTCGCAACCGGGGAGCAAACCCAGATCTCCCATATTGCAGGCAAACTCTTTACCAGCTGAGCCACCCGGGAAGCCCATATATATTACGTTTTATATTATTATTGCATATATTTACACAATTATTATATATAATTACAATGTATTACATTGTATTCTATATAATAGAATACAATAGAGCTTATATTCTATTGAAAATATGATTCTCAACTATATTGAGAATAAAATAATTGAGAATATAATTCTTAATTCAATAATTGAATCTCTGGAGAAGGAAATGGAAACCCACTCTATTAATGTTGTCTGGAAAATCCCATGGAGCCTGGTGGGCTACCACCCATCAGATCACAAAGATTGGGACACGACTGAGTGACTAAATAACAACAACAACATTCTATTGAGAAAATATATTCTAATGATCTACTATATTAACACCTAAGTATCAGGCATATTTTGCTTTATTACACTTTATTGAGTTTGAGTTTTTACAAATTGAAGGTTTTTGGCAAGGAGTAGTTTTGAATTTTAAGTCTTATTATTTAAGAAATATATTTCAAAGGCTGTAGCTGCCATTGATAATGATTCTTCTGATGGGTGCAAAAATCAATTGATAAATTTCTGGAGAGAGTTTGAAATTCTAGAATGTCATTAAGAACATTTTTGATAAGAAGAAGACAAAATATCAACATTAACAGGAGTTTGGAAGAAGTTGATACCAAATTTCCTGGGTGTTTTTGAGAAATCAAGACTTTGATGGAAGAAGTAATTGCAGATGTGATATAAATATTAAGAATATTAGAAGTAGAAGTAGAGCCTGAAGATGTTACTGAATTGCTACAATCGCATGATAAAACTTTCACGGATTAGGAGTTGCTACTTACATATAAGCAAAGAAATTGCTTGAAATCAGTGGTTTTCTGGTGGAAATGCTGTGAAGATTGTTGAAATGACAAGAGGATATTTAGAATATTACATAAATTTACTCGATAAAAAGCTTACTCGCTCAGTCGTGTCCCACTGTTTGCAATCCCAGGGACTTTAGCCCAACAGGCTTCTCTGTCCATGTAATTTTTCAGGCAAGAATCGTTGAATGGGTTGCCATTTCCCCCTTATAGTTGATAAAGCAATGGGAAAGTTTAAAAGGATTGACTCAAATTTTGAAAGAAGTTCAAAGGTAAGTGAAAAGTGAAAGTTGCTCAGTCATGTCTGACTCTTTGCAACCCCATGGACTATATAGTCCATGGAATTCTCCTGGAGTGGGTAGCCATTCCCTTCCCCATGGGATCTTCCCAACCCAGGGATTGAACCCGGGTCTCCCACATCTCAGGCAGATTCTTTACCAGCTGAGTCACCAGGAAAGCCCAAGAATACTAGAGTGAGTACCCTATCCCTTCTCCAGGGGATCTTCCCAACCCAAGAATTGTACAGGGGTCTCCTGCATTGCAGGTAGATTCTTTACCAGCTGAGCTACCAGGGAAGCCACCTACTGTAGGTAAAATGCTCTCAAATAGTATTGTGTGCTACAAAGAATCCATTCGTAAAAAGAAGAATTAATAGATGAGGAAAATCTCATTGTTGTTTTAGTTCAAAAAATTGCCACAGCCACTCCAGCCTTTAGCAACCAACACCCTGATCAGTTGGACTTCCCTGGTGGCTCAGCTGGTAAAGAATCTGCCTGCAATTTTGGAGACCTGGGTTTGATCCCTGGGTTGGGAAGATCCCCTGGAGAAAGGAATGGCTACCAACTCCAGTATTCTTGCCTAGAGAATTCCATGAACAGAACCTGGTCATGGTGTTGCAAAGAATGGGACACGAGTGACTAACACTTCCCTTTCATCCTGATCACTTGGCAGCTGTCAACATTGAGGTAAGACTCTCCATTAACAAAAAGATTATGACTCATTGAAAGCGCAGATTATGGCTAGCATTTTTTGGAAATAAAGTGTTTTTAAATTAAAGTGTGTACATTGGGACTTTTTTTAGACCTAATGCTATTGCACACTTAATAGACTACAGTACAGTGTAAATATATCCTCCACATGCATTGGAAAACCAAAAAAATTATGTGACTTGCTTTATTTCCATATTTGCCATATTGTGATGGTCTGAAATCAGTCCTATAGTATCTTGGAGGTATGCTCGTGTATAGATGGATACCAGGAAAATGAAACATATCTGAGGAGGGTGACAAGGGCTTCTTCCTGCATAGGAAGACAAACTGGCTTTTCAAGGCAAAGGTTTGAACCAGAATGAGGTTAGCAACATGTCACGGGCCTGTTGGGTAACTTTCTGTGCTAAAGCAAAGGCACGGCTGCCATAATAGGAGAGCTTCTTCAAGGATTCTAAGTCCTCCATAGTAGTCAGGGCCTCTGGAGGCTAACCACACTGTGGATCTTAGTAACGTGATCATGAGCAGCCTGGGGAGACTCTGGTTAGTGAACGTGCCTCTGACCACCTCCTCAGACTGTAGTTAGAGCTTTCACCCCCCACCACATCCCCTCTCCCTAAAATTCAACTGAGATGGGCTACACTGACTTAAATGTTATGTAGATATTTCCCTTCTTCCCTTGTTTAACTCCAGTAAGTTCTCTGGCTCTAGTTCTTCTGTACTCAGGATGAACTTTGCCCTAAAATCCCAGAATAGGGAAGCCACTGAGTGGCCAGAGGCCATAAGCCTGATTGGCTCATAGTATCCAGGCAAAGCAGGAGTGGCTAGAGCGCAGTGGTGAACTGAGCTTGGAATTCCTTCAGTGTCTGGGGTGAAAGGTATGTACCAGGCCTGACTGTTGTCTGAGCCTTCAGTGGTG
>NW_011494956.1:1978836-2004636 GCF_000754665.1 Bison bison bison
TTAGGCAGATGGGTTTAGGCTCAAGGCGGAGAAGAATCTCAGCAGCTCACCTCCAGCACTCTCAGGTAGAGCATGCAAAGAAGCCCATTCCCAGGGGAAAGGAGTTCATGATGGTTCCTTCAACTTAGAGGACAGCCATGGGAAATCGATGACTTCCTAACACCCTTGACCCCTTTGGGTTCTCTCCATTTTTGAAGCATTTATTACCTTATTCCTGGGAATGTGTGGCATAAGGAATGGGATTCAGAGAAATAGAGGCTGCTTCTACCAGTGATGAAGCCTGGATCTATGGACTGTCTGAAGCCTAGTAGCTGGATATTGAGATGGTTTCTATATCTCCAGTTGGTGAAGCAGACCAGCAAGATGAGAAGACAGGGCCCTGCTCTCAGCTTGAATTTTACTGATCCAACCAGCTCTCCTTCTTTGTACTATCTTAGAGAGGAAAGTTCTAATATTTTCTATACATCTAGAGCTTTATACTAGAGAAGAAACCAAAGGATCTCTATATTTATGGAGAAATAACAATAAAACAGAGAAGTTTTTCAAAAAGTCATCCCTAATCTGACCACATAGAGGTAGACCTGTTAATGTTTTAACATATTTCCTGTGTTTCTTCTTGGTATATTTTTCCTTATTTCAGTTCAGTTCAGTTCGTCGCTCAGTCATGTCTGACTCTTTGCAACCCCATGAACTGCAGCATGGCAGGCCTCCCTGTCCATCACCAACTCCCGGAGTTCACCCAAACTCATGTGCATGGAGTCAGTGATGCCATCCAGCCATCTCATCCTCTGTCGTTCCCTTCTCCTCCTGCCCCCGATCCCTCCCAGCAGCAGAGTCTTCCAATGAGTCAACTCTTCACATGAGGTGGCCAAAGTACTGGAGTTTCAGCTTTAGCATCATTCCTTCCAAAGAAATCCCAGAGCTGATCTCCTTCAGAAAGGACTGGTTGGATCTCCTTGCAGTCCAAGGGACTCTCAAGAGTCTTCTCCAACACCACAGTTCAAAAGCATCAATTCTTCAGTGCTCAGCTTTCTTCACAGTCCAACTCTCACATCCATACATGACCACAGGAAAAACCATAGCCTTGACTAGACAGACCTTTGTTGGCAAAGTAATGTCTCTGCTTTTCAATATGCTATCTAGGTTGGACATAACTTTCCTTCCAAGAAGTAAGCATCTTTTAATTTCATGGCTGCAGTCACCATCTGCAGTGATTTTGGAGCCCAAAAAGATAAAGTCTAACACTGTTTCCCCATCTATTTCCCATGAAGTTATGGGACCAAATGCCATGATCTTCGTTTTCTGAATGTTGAGCTTTAAGCCAACTTTTTCACTCTCCTCTTTCACTTTCATCAAGAGGCTTTTGAGTTCCTCTTCACTTTCTGCCATAAGGGTGGTGTCATCTGCATATCTGAGGTTATTGATATTTCTCCCGGCAATCTTGATTCCAGCTTGTGCTTCTTCCAGCCCAGCGTTTCTCATGATGTACTCTGCATAGAAGTTAAATAAGCAGGGTGACAATATACAACCTTGACGTATTCCTTTTCCTATTTGGAACCAGTCTGTTGTTCCATGTCCAGTTAGTTCTAACTATTCCTTCCTGACCTGGTATACAATTTTACAATCTGCTTTTTCAACTTGTCATTATCACATAAGCAATTCCCCTGTTACTAAAAGTATTGCATATTAAAGATTTTGATAATATGTATTACATTTCTTGTAACAATATTTACTTACTAATTCACCCATTGTTGGACCTTTGGATTGTTTCCAGTATTTCTACTCTGAATAATATTGCAATGAACAATCATACTTCAGATATTTCCAAGCTATATATATCACCAGAAGTGAATTATTACATGAAATAATTTCCCAAGAATAGCATATGTAATTTATTTTTCAAAGAAGTCTTTCAAACTCTATACATTATTACTATAGAATAACTACGTGTGCATGCTCAGTCACTCAGTCATGTCTGACTTTTTGTGACCCCATGGACTGTAGCCCACCAGTCACCTCGGGCCATAGGATTTTCCAGGCAAGAATACTTGATTAGGTTATAATTTCCTCCTCCAAGGAATATTCCTGACACAGGGATCGAGCCCATGTCTCCTGTGTTTGTTGCTTTGACAGGCAGATTCTTTACCACTGAGTCACCTGGGAAGTCCATAGGATGTCATAAATTGGGAAGATGTCTGTGCATTCAGAAACTGGTCCTCATGTTTGTAAGACCAAACTATTGATTGGTCAACATAGTGGATACTGTTGGTTGTCTATTTAACATCAAGTCTCATTGTTCCTCTCTAATCAGAGCTCCATTCTTCACCTATATATCACCATCTTTGGCACTTTCAGCTACAGAAATGTACATGGCTATATTAATCCTTCTTCTTTGTCAGTAATTGATTTATGAATAGCTAAGAGATGTATTTGGAACCACTGAGATTGGAGGAGAGAGGTTTCCTGCATTATTCAGGGTGGTCTTCAGAAGCTAGTTTTCTCTCTCCCTCTGCATGTTGTCATAGGTGGACATAAGTCCCTTCTTTCTGTTAAAGTCATTTATCCTCATATCTGGGGATTAAGATTATACACTGAGGAAACATTAACATTTATAATCCTGAGGAAACCCAGTTGGAATTGCATCCGACCTCTGTACTTCCAGATATATAAGTCAATTAGGTGTTTTATTGCTTAAACCAATTTGAGATCTATTTTTTATGCATCTGTAGTTGAAACTGTCATAACTGTTTCAGTAAGCATGAAATCGCCAGATGAGAAGACTCATCCACACCACAATTGTCTCTCTGGCTTTCTTGCCATTCTTCAAGCACCCTGTTATGGGTTGGGTGTATCCTCTTGAAATTCGTATTTTGAATTCCAATCCTCTAGCACCTTAGAATGTGACCTTTTTTGGAAACAGGGTCATTGTAAATGTAATTAGTTTGGTTAAGATAAAATCATTTGGAGTAGCATGTGTACGTATGTGCATGCTAAGTTGCTTCAGCCATGTCCGACTCTGTGCAACCCTGTGGACTGCAGCCCACCAGGCTCCTCTGTCCATGGGATTCTCCATGCAAGAATACTGGAGTGGGTTGTCATGCCCTACTCCAGGTAATCTTCCTGACCCAAGGGTCAAACCCACATCTCTTATGTCTCCTGCTTAGCAGGCAGGTTTTCTACCAGTAGCTCTCATTTGGAGTAGAGTGGGCCCCTAATCAATAATGACTGGCATCCATATAAATCAGGGAAATTTGCACCTAGACATGTATATGTACCCTGTGAACATGAAGGCAGAGATCAAGATGATATTTCCACAGGCCTGTGTGCTCAGTTGCTCAGTCGTGTCTGACTCTATGTGAGCCCTTGGACTGTAGCCTGGCAGGCTCCTCTGTCCATAGACTTTTCCAAACAAGAATCCTGGAGTGGGTTTCCATTTCCTTCTCCAGGGGATCTTCCCAACCTAGGGACCGAACCTGAATCTCCTGCATCTCCTGCAATGAGGCAGATTCTTTACTACTGAGCCATCAGGGAAGATTTCCATGGGCCTAGAAATGCCAAACATTGCTGAAATATCTCTGGAAGCTTGGAGAGGGGCATAGAAAAGATTCTGATTCTTTCTCACAATCTTCAAAAGGAACCAACCTGTTAACACCTTATCTTGGACTTCCAGTCTCCAGAATTATAGGTGAATAAACTCCTGTTGTTTCAGCTGCCATTTGTGATCATTTGTTTTTAGCCCTAGCAAACAAATAACAGCAATATTTCTGAGTTAGAGCCTTTTCACTGGCTGTTCCTATACTTACAATGCTTTTACAACTGATCTTGCCATTCCTGGTCCCTTCTTAACTAGAGCAGCCCTATAGTTACTTTATATCAGGGGCCTCCAACACCTGGAATATGGACCAATACTGGCCCATGGTCTGTTGGGAAGTGGGCCACACAGCAGGAGGTGAGCAGGGCTAGTGAGCGAAGCTTCATCTGTGTTTTCAGCCACTCCCCATCGCTTGCATTGTCACCTGAGCTCCACCTCCTGTCAGATCAGTGGCAGCATAATAAATGTAATGTGTTGAATCATCCCCAAATCACCTTCTCGCCACCTGTGAAAAAAATTGTCTTCCATGAAATCATTCCCTGGTGCCAAAAATGCTGGGCACCATTAGTTTATATCACCACCATCCTTTCATTCTCTGCTAAGCATTCACCATTCTCTGATATTTTGCAGATTTAATTATGTGTTGACTGTCTGCCCCCTCCCACTAGAATGTGAACTTCTTTGATGAATATAAATTCCATCTGATTTATATGAAAATACAGAAATCATTGTCAGTTCATTCAGGAAAAAAAGGCTGCTTTTGAGAATCATCTTATTCATATGAGTGAACACAGCCACTTCTAAAGTTAACAGGCCCCTTGTGTGTTCATTCAAGAGAAGAATTTGGCCCACTGTGTATGCCACTCACTGCCTTTATTTACATTATAAATTACCACATTTTATTATGTCTACTCCCATACCATTTCCATTATAGTCTGTTATTTTAATATAATATGTGAAAATAGAATTAGCAATTAAATTACTACACCATTATTCACACAACCTAAAGTGTTTGACCTCAGTCTCTAGAAGCAGGGGGATTTGTAATTGACTAAATCTCTAAGTGTGCATGGACTACTTTAATTGTGCATGGCATTTTCCTGATGTTGATGTGGTCAGAAATTCTGCTGTAATTCTGTTCACTTCTCATGAGGAAGACTAAGTTCTATTTAGGGCATCTTTTGAGTTCTTGCTTAGATTAACAGATTTGAAGATGTGTTGCCCATAGAATGCCTCTAACCCTTTTATTTTTTATTTGTTTATTTATTTATTTTTTTGGCTGTTTTCTGCAGCTTGTGCGGTCTTAGTTCCCAACCAGGGATTGAACCCAGGCCTGGCAATGAAAGTGCCAAGTCCTAACCACTGGCACAGCACAGAATTCTCCCTCCACTTGTTTTAAATTTAAGTATCTCCAATGTTTTTTTTAATTTGTAAGTTTTGTAATATGTAAATATTTATAATTTCTACTACATATTCATCAAAATGTAATATATTCTTCATTATCCTCAAGTTAATTCATATACATATCTACTGGAAGATCTTGTGAGGCACAGATCATACTTTTTTAAGTCATTGCATTTTTTTGGTAGTGTCACTCAATCTAATAAGTCCCTAAAATAGTCTCTGAAAACTATTAGTGCTTTAGGATTGCTGTAAGAAAGTGCTATAAAGTGGATGGCTTAAAACTACAGAAGTGTACTATCTCCTACTTCTGGAGAAGTCCAAAATCAAGGTATTGGCAGGACCGAGCTCCCTTTGAGACCTGCTAGGAGGTTCTTCCTTGCCTCCTCCCAGCTTTTAGTGATTTGCAGCTGCATGAATCCAATCTCCTCCTTCCTTGCCACATGACATTCTCCCCATGTGCTTTTATCTTCACATGGCTATTTCTTATAAGAACACCAGTCATATTGTAAACCAGGATGGTTTCATCTCAACTAATTGTATCTGCTGCTGCTGCTGCTAACTCATTTCAGTCGTGTCCAACTCTGTATGACCCCATAGATAGCAGCCCACCAGGCTCCTCTGTCCCTGGGATTCTCCAGGCAAGAATACTGGAGTGGGTTGCCATTTCTTTCTCCAATTATATCTGCAATGACTCTATTTCTCAATAAGTTCACATTCTGAGGTATTGAGTTAGAACTTCAGCACTGCTTTTGGAGGACACATAATTTAACCTATAATTGTAGATAAATAACAAATATTTGTGGAATAATCATCAAGCATAGAGTTTTGATAGACAGTGAAGTTTCTGTACTTCTACTATGTCTACAAAAGAAGTATTGGCCTGGGTAGATGATGAAGAAAGGACAGTATCGGAAAAATAATTTATGAGGTTCAATGAATTAAAAGAAGCCTATAGGAAAATGTTCAATTTCATTAGTCAAAAACAAATGTATATTAATATCATTACCATAGGGTTCATGTTGAGTATCATTTTACTCCACAACATGAAGGATAAAATATAGCATATTTATTTATTTATATAGCATATATATTTCCTTTGCCAATTTAGTTTCACTTTCTGAAAAGAGCTTGGTCCAGTCTCTCATATGGGTCATAGCTCTAGTTAAGTGTTTTATGGACAACCATGTACTTTCCCTTGATTAAAAAAACTTGCTACAGTTGTGATTTTACATTTATTTTTGTGAATACTTGATTATTGTCGTCACCAGTGAACCTTCAACTCCAAGAATGGCCGTGTCTATTTTTGTTCTTTATTTGTGCAACACTTAGCCTAGTACTATAGGTGCTCAATAATGATTGACTGCTTGATTAATGAGATGAAGACATGA
The DNA here is from genome assembly GCF_000754665.1 of Bison bison bison. Classification (NCBI taxonomy): domain Eukaryota; kingdom Metazoa; phylum Chordata; class Mammalia; order Artiodactyla; family Bovidae; genus Bison; species Bison bison. Next base: position 1,985,221 of record NW_011494956.1, read on the forward strand.
ATTGGTGAGGTAGGTTAAAGTTTACCTTTTAATGGCTGTAGAAAATATTTGTTATTGTATTGGCTCTAAATTGCTAAATACTTACATATATGTGATATCATGGGGCTTCCCTGGTGACCCACATAGTAAAAAATCTGCCTGTAATACAGGATACCTGGGTTTGATCCCTAGGTTGGGAAGAACCCCTGGAGAATGTAATGGCTACTCACTCCAGTATTCTTGCCTTTAGAATTCCATGGATAGAGGAGCCTGATTGTCTGACATGACTTGGAAACTAACACTACTTTTTCACTTCATATTATATTCAGTTCAGCTGAGTTCTTTTCAGTCGCTCAGTCATATCCGACTCTTCGCGACCCCATGAACTACAGTACGCCAGGCTTCCCTGTCCATCAGCAACTCCTGGAGCTTGCTCAAACTCACGTCCATCAAGTTGGTGATACCAACCAACCATCTCATCCTCTGCTGTCCCCTTCTCCTCCTCCCTTCAATCTCCCCCAGCATCAGGGTCTTTTCCAATGAGTCAGTTCTTCACATCAGGTGGCCAAAGTATTAGAGCTTCAGCATCAGCATCAGTCCTTCCAATGAATATTCAGGACTGATTTCCTTTAAGATGGACTGGTTGGATCTCCATGCAGTTCAAGGGACTCTCAAGAGTCTTCTCCAATACCACAATTCAAAAGCGTCAATTTTTCGGTGCTCAGCTTTCTTTATAGTCCAACTCTCACATCCATACATGACTACTGGGAAAACCATAGCTTTGATTAAATGAACCTTTGTTGACAAAGTATTACCTCTGCTTTTTAATATGCTGTCTAGGTTTGTCATAGCTTTTCTTCTAAGGAGCAAGAGTTTTTTAACTTCCTGGCTGCAGTCACCATCTGCAGTGATTTTGGAGCCCAAGAAAATAGCTTTTCACTGTTTCCATTATTTCCCCCATCTATTTGACATGAAGGGATGAGATCAGATGCCACGATCTTTGTTTTCTGAATGTTAAGTTTTAAGCCAGCTTTTTCACTCTCCTCTTTCACTTTCATCAAGAGGTTCTTTAGTTCCTCTTCACTTTCTGCCATAATGGAGATGTTATCTGCATATCTGCAATCTTCATATTGATATTTCTCCCAGCAATCTTGATTCCAGCTTGTCCTTCATCCTGCCCCATATTTCTCATGATGTACTTTGCATATAAGTTAAATAAGCAGAGTGACAATATACAGCCTTGATGTACTCCTTTCCCAATTTGGAACCAGTCCATTGTTCCATGTCGCATTCTAACTGCTGCTTCTTGACCTGCATACAGATTTCTCAGGAGGCAGGTCAGGTGGTCTGGTATTCCCCTCTCTTTAAGAATTTTCCACAGTTTGTTGTGATCCACACAGTGATCCACAAAGGGTCTGGCATAGTCAATAAAGCAGAAGTAGATGTTTTTCTGAAACTGTCTTGCTTTCTCTGAGCCAACAGCTGTTGGCAATTTCATCTCTGATTCCTCTGCCTTTTCTAAATCTGGCTTGAACATCTGGAATTTCTCAGTTTACATACTGCTGAAGCCTCATGTTATATTATAAATACATATATTACTATACATTGTTAAAATGTTTGTTTAATATTGTTTTTTGAAAAAAAAATATATATGTTATTTTTTGGCTGTGATGGGTCTTCATTGCTATACACAGGCTTTCCCCAGTTGCAATGAGCGGGGCTATTCTTGGTTGCTATTTGTGAGATTCTCATTGCAGTGGCTTCTCATGTTGCACAGCATAGGCTCTAGGCACGTGGGCTTCAATAGTTGAGGCTCCAGGGCTCTAGAGCACAGGCTCAGTAGTTACAGTGTGGGGGCCCAGTTTCCTCGTGGGATGTAGGATTTTCCGGGAACAGGGATTGAACCCATGTTCCCTGCATTGGCAGGCAGACTCTCAACCACTGAACCACCAGGGAAGCCCTGTTTAATATTGTTAAGTAAAACATAAGGAAGATTACAGAAGAGATGTTTATCTACTTAGGTAAACAGACTGTATTCCAAGCTCTATACCAGCATTCAGTTGCACATATTTAGTATGCTAATTACAATTAGTGTTTATGTACTCATTGTATGAACTCTATCTCTTGGAAGAATTATAAGTAATCTCAATTTTAGTTACTATATGTACTTGAAAATTATGATGACAAATTTTGTATACATATTTTATATTAGTGTTTAATATATGTTTGCTTGCCTTTTTCACATTCAGTCCAAATTAGTGTTTCCTGTATACCATGAAATTAGAATGGAACTTGTTTTACACACATACACACACACACACACATGATGTCAGGGCCAGTGTGACACTAATTATTTCTCTCCAATTCCAAGTAAATCATATTCTCCTTAGGATTTATGGCATCACCTTCCTAATCCATGCTGTTAAAAATGAATTAACTTGCTCTGATCTTATAGAGAATGTCTAATTATTTAATTTTCTCCATTATGTGAATAAAGCTTTGGTGAATTCCCTTTCTAGCATCATCATGTTCTTCCTTCGGGCTAAGCCTCATTTGAATGTACAGCAAGTTCACACACACACACACACACACACACAGTGATATAACGTTACAAAGCAATTTTAATTAAAACTATTGAGAATATGTTGTTGTGTTTTTAAATCATCTTCCTTTGAGAATGATATAAAATGGTGATGTGTATACTCCAGTGGGAGATCCAGCAAATGTTAGTTTTCAGTCATTTTCCTGAGACCCTGCAAGAGTTCATCTCCAGTCCCTGGTTGGGCTCTTGTGGGAATAGAAATACGGCACTCTTGGCTTGACATCAGTTCCATTTCCAAATGTTACCATGGTGATCACCTATGCAGCATCACTAACCCTTCTCACAACAGCTCAATTTGAGATTCACGTTTCACGTTTCCCTGATTATGGGAGGGTAATTATTTCATTACTCAAGGGAAGAAGATTTAGGAGGTAAATAGCTCTTCATTAAATCTTAAATGATTCTAGTCATTTTAGGCCACAGAAATGCCAAATATTAAAGTGATGAAATTCAAAAGAGTAAAACATGACTGAGAGCTGAAAAAAATTCAATTTTTGTATAGTATAACCATAAATATTTTTTCTCTAGTGAAAACATCTTGCATAAAGTACAAGTATATTGTGTCAATAATTCATGATTTAAAATAATTTCATGTAAAATAAATGCATGGAAATGTTTGTGTGTATCCTTGAATAGAAATGCCTGTAAAAACAGAAGGATTTTATGAACTGACCTGATTTGGGAGGAGGTTATCATATTTTATAAGGCATACTTTTTTCTATACATCTAAATAAGAATTTCATTTAAAAAAAAGCCCTCTTATTCTACAGATTCTCCTTGTATAAAGAATTATTGTTGCTTTTATTTACTGTTGATGCTTAAAGATTATGCAGTTGAAAATAAATATTAATGTGCAGTATTTTCAACATATATTTGATTTTATGAAATGTCATGGGATAGTTGTGAATGAAAGATATTTGCTTATATCTTAAACATAAAAATAAGCAGCAGTTTATGTTGTGCTGCCCAGCTACAGTACAATAAGCTGCCATGATGCAAATGAACTGTTCAAACCACAGTTTTTCCAGGAGGGACCTTGAAATGCTATAAAGTTTTTTTTTGTCAAAAAATGTTTAGCTGATCTACATGATGGGTCTTCCCAGGGGGTGCAGTTGGTAAAGAACACGCCTGCAATCCAGGAGACCCAAGAGATGTGGGTTCAATCCCTGGGTTGGGAAGATCCCCTGGAATAGGAGTTGACAACCCACTCCAGTATCCTTGCTTGGAAAAGTCCATGGACAGTGGAGCCTGGTGGGCTACAGTCTATGGACTTTCAAAGGGTCAGACAGGACTGAGCACTCATGCACGCAATATCCTGTATGTTACTTAGCTATGTTCCTACAAGACAAAAAATTTGTAACCACACAGTGTTTTTTTGAAGAGGTTTTGGTTTTACTATTCTGTTTTTCTTATGTTGCCTCTGATAAAACGTCTATTAAGAATTTTAAGACAGTATTCAGACACAAGAAAGATTAACTCCTATCTGTGACCAAGGACATGCACATCAATATGCGTGATTTAATTTTGGCCTGAAATCCTGTAGCAGTGTGATGCACAGAAGATAAGGAAAAATTCAATCATAATCATTTTCTCAGAGGAAAGACAATCTGTTTTAAGCCACTTTCCCCTTTCTTGGTCTTTAATATTTCCCTATGCTGCATTAGTTTATCTATAGTGGTGACAGGGTTTTTTTTCTTTCTTCCTTTTTTCAGTTTAGCTAAAAGAAAATTAGTCAGAATTGATTGTTGGAAGGCTCACTGATTGAGTAATTAATTAATTAAAAATTATTCATTCATAAACCTCTGGAGAGGTGGAATGGGAAGGTTAAGAGGTTTAGAGAGGCTTTAGTCGTCAGCTCCTTTTTGCTTATTATTTACAGGTAGTCCATTAAAATTCATCTAAGATATTCTAGGTTGTACACCTTTCAGAATATAGAGACTGGCAGATGGACAGACACAAGCAGTAACTGTCCATTGCTAATGCAATCATGTAAGTCATGGAAACGTTCTATGGTTAGTAGGTTTTAAAAAACTAGATTCAATGTTTTAATACAAATAGGGTCCTCCTGAAGTTTGAGGGGGAGGGCTTCTCAGGTGACTCAGTGGTAAAGAATCTGCCAGTATTGCAGGAGACATGGGTTCAATCCCTAGGTTGGGAAGATCTCCTGGAGGAGGGTTTGGCAACCCAACCTTGTATTCTCGCCTGGAGAATCCCATGGACAGAGGAGCCTGGCAGGCTACAGTCTGTAGGGTCGCAGAGAGTCAACCATGAATGAGCAACTGAGCACCCATGCATGTTTTTGGACCACTGAGTGGGAGCACAGTCCAGAGCAGTATAGGTGACAAATTAAAGAGAAGCTGCCCTACTGAAGTGACAGTTCAGTGTTCCTCCTCCCTTTTCTCCACCCAGAATTTCCCAGGGCCTGGCCTCTTCTCATGGTTCTTATCTTTGTTCCATCACTGATTAATCCCCACCCCATTTCCCCAGTTCCAAGGTCCTTTTGAAGAGACATTTAAAATTTCAATCATTTTTTAATCAAAGCTATTTAGGCACCTTCTATCCAAATGCTGTGTGTTTACTTGAGACAGTTCGATGCAGGAACTTGTTTTTCATTAACAAAATGGCTCATTTGTTATGAAATGAAGCTGTTCATTTTCAAACAAAACAACAAATGAAGCTGTTCACTTTCAAACAAAAGCGATTCCCTTCTTTATCCTCTGCTCTATTGGTGCAGCCAGGTAAAATCACAGCCAACTTTTAATATATGTTCTCTCTACTCCAAATTCACTGCTTATAAATTTTGGTTAAAAGCATTGGCTGCCAGTATATCAAATCACCACCATACACACTTTAAATGTCTTACAGTTTTGTCAGTTATTCCTTAATAGAGTGGAAAAAGTTGTGTTGCCATTTCTCTGAATTACAATAAATCTTTAAGGGCACGTGCATGGTGTTGTGAGTGTTAGAAATACAAATGGTTAAGGGGGTCCTGAATAAATCTGCCTAGAAGGTGCCAGTCTCAGAGACCCTTACTTCAAATTCTTTTCAAGATGCATTGGTGGGGTAACCTACATCGTGTTACCATATTAAGTCATCTTAGGAGCTCAACAAAGCAAAGTTTATTTTCCACTAAGGCAAAAATGTATTTCTCTGTAAGTCTGAGTGACACTTTGGAACAGCTATCTTCCTGTGGCTGGGGGAGAGAGAGGAGAAAACCGGGCAGAGGCATTTTATTGGCTCAGCCTGAAAGTCTCTGTGTCAGTTCCCACTCCCATAGTATATAGAATCACTAGCCTGAGGTCCCACCTAAATCCATGGGCTTATTACAGAACTCTGGTTCAGCTGTTTGACACTCAAAAGCCAATAATTCAAGAGGCAAATGTCAGGGAAAAGGAAAGTTGCTTTAATCGGAAAAGCAGCAACCTGGGGACAAGGTAGACTCATCTAGAGACCAGTTCTGAAGATTCTGCTCAGCCATGATGGTTTTTAAAAGGAAAAGGGGGGGAAGAATCTCAGGGAATCACTGAGACAGGAGGTTGGGTTCTGCGTCCTTCTCCATGGCATGCAAACTGGCTGATTCTCTCTCCAGATGTTACCTTGCCTGTGTGGTCTTTCTGCAGAATTACTAAGGGGGTTATTGGAGGTAGAGAGCTAGCCATTTTCTAACCATTTCATTCTTCATTCTTCTTTTTATCTAGGAAAAAAATCAACAGGTTAGGCAAGGCATGCTGTGCATTCAGGAGAACATAATTCAGGAGTTAGGTTAAATTGCCTAGTGATCTCATTCCTAAAATTAGGTTGTTTTAAGGTTAGAGGGGAACAGAAATGGGGAAACAGGAAAGGGGCAAAAGAGCTGCTTTCAGGCAGGGGCCCCAGGAAACAAGAACTGATGCTGGAGCATCCTAGATGAATATCTAGAAAAGGGGAGGAGATTGAATAAGGAAGTGGAGAAACCCTAAGCCACAGAAAGGCATTTCTTTATTCTCATATGCTATCTCTGGACATTTTACTGTGACCTGCTTCTGTAGGATGAAGACTGTAAAAAGATAAAAAGAGCTTCTTGAGAAATGGAAAGTGACCAGTGCTTCTTCAGTGCTCCATAGCTTGGAGAGGACTAGGAAGAGGGATGCAGCAGTGGTTTGAAGGATACCAAAACTTCATGCTTGGAAGTTAAAAAAAAAAAACTACCAAATAATATTTGTTGTTGTTGTTTAGTTGCTAAGTTGTTGTGTCCGATTCTTTGTGACTCCATGGACGGCAGCTTATCAGGTACAAGAATACTGGAGTGGGTTGCCATTTCCTTCTCCAAGGGATCTCCTTGACCCAGGAATTAAACCCACATCTCCTGCATTGACAGGCAGGTTCTTTACTGCTGAACCACCAGGGAAGCCCACCAAATAACCCTGGTGCCTACCAAATAAAATACAGTGAGAAGAGTAACATCACTATTCATTCAGTTAGTGTGGATTGATGGCTACTATCATGTCTCCTGAGCAGAAGGATTTACTAAAATAACCTCTTAGTTTCATTTTGTGCTAACAACTCTACCAACTACCCTAATTAATTGCCCAAAAACTGTTAATAACCATGTCATCATAGACCATCATGTAAATGAGCTTTAAAAAGTAAAATCTGAAGAGCAATCTTGCCATTCATTTATCTGAACTAATTATAATGTAGGAATAATTCTCACAGCAGGTGAAAACCAAGAAAAAGCATGCTTTTGCAGGAAAGCAAAACATTTTAGATCTGACATCAAAATTTTGTAAGAAACAAAGAGCTTCCTTTTTTGTAAGGCAGTGTTTTAAGTTGTTATTTTGGCTCCAATCACATTTTTAATGAAATAATTTGTAAAAACTCAAAAAGTTATGGAAGATTGAGCTACTAAGCTTTTAAAAAATGGTGATGAAGTCTATCTTTTTCTTATTTTTGTGAAGAAATTATTTCCATAATCAATAAGGCAAAGAAAGTGCTACACTCAAAAATCAATGGATATTAATAAATTGATTGGTTGCTTTGTTTTGAGTGAAAGTGTTAGTCTCCCAGTCATGTCTGACTGTTCCCCACCTCAGGGACTATAGCCTGCCAGGCTCCTCTGTCTATAGAATTCTCCAGGCAAGAATATGATTGTGAATAGGCACTCCCTTCTCCAGGGGATCTTCCTGACCCAGGGATTGAACCCACATCTCCTACATGGCAAACAGATTCTTTACCATTTGAGCCACCAGGGAAGCCCATTCATAAATTGATTGATTGTTTTGTTTTAGTGCCACTATAACCCATAGTTATAAAAGGTAAAATATATCATTTGTTAGGAAGGCAGCCTGGTGTAGACAAAGGCAATCCACAGAGGTTCCCACCCTGATGTATACTTTTTAGCTGTATGAGTTTGGGTTTGCTACTTTTTCCACTATGGAGCCATAGGATGAATAATTCACATGAAGGCAAATTATTATGGTATGGAATGGACCACTCTTAATTCTTGACATATGTTAAGTATTTAGTTCAGCTATTACTTTCTGTTTTCTATGGAATATTTTCTCTTATATTTCACCTTTGTATCTTCTGTTATTCATATTTCTTTAGTTTTATTACTTTATTTTTGAGAGAGAGTCTTGTGTTTATAAACTGCCATATTATTTTAAAATGTGTTTAAAATGATTTCAAAGGAGAAAATATTTGGAAACTTTTAAGAATAGTCTGAGTAAGAAAAAAATCCCTAAAACTCTTTCTATAGGCCAGTGGTAGTTTTATGGTAGTGGTAGTCTATGCCTCATGAAATCAATTCTTTAAAATAAAAATTAACTTGCGACATGTGAGAATAGTTGCAGTCAGTTGGATTGAAGAAAAATGCTATACTTTGATAATTTAGTTATCCATGGGAATATATCAAAAAGAAAGTTATTAAAGTTAGATAGAAAAGGAAGACTCTCATGAACTTCGTGTGTACTGCCTAAATTGACCAAGGGTAGATACAGAAATATGAAAGCTTAAGGAATCCTAAGCCACAGAAAGATTTTTCTTTATTTTTAATACATTATCAATGGATATTTACTGATATGGTTCTATAGGATTTTGTCTTCATTTTGATACAAGCAAATGAAAATTGGGAAGTTGGCATAGGCTTCTTAGTAATCTCATCCATACCAATCTCATATTCTATAAACTGTTAATATCTTGTGTTGACTTATCCAAAATGCATAAAATAAAGCAGAAGATAACTGAATGACCTTGTATTGTTAAACAGTTTGCCATTGTTTAACAGACTCACCCCAAAACGATTTGATTTTATTGGAGAATGCATCTGTATTGACTTAACTATTTGCTACCCAAAGATCTTTCACTCTTTTCCATTTACATGTTGACATGTATATTTCTGGATGGGAGAAAAGATGATGCCAAGCATTTTATTTTATTTCTCTGTAGGACATTACACGGTTTTGCATCTGTTAGCCAATCCATTTCAGCATTTTATTAGCTGACTGATTAATGTTACAAAATTATTCTGACAAAGAATTGTAAGGAAGATTTTACCTGCAAAACCTGCTGCAATGATGTTTTACAATAAGTGAGAGAGCCACTGGGCTCAATTCTGGATACAAGGGAAAGTGGGAATTTATAGTCAAGGAGAGTCGGGGAGTTGGTGAACAGAAAATCACTATAAAGAGATCCCCAGGTTAGGGAAGATTCTTGTTAAACTGATGTAGCAGGGTTCTTGCCAAAGGCAGGCCAGAGTGATCAGATATTACAAGGTGGAGCGGGGGGTTATATTCGAGGAATTTGCTCAAATATTGAGGATGATCAGATACTGAGGGTGGCAGTTCCTTCTAAATAGACAGTAAAATTCTTACTACAACTAGGTGATGCAGGCCTAACAAAGACAGAAACTAAAGCCCAAGGTCAAGGCCTAGAGGTCTTAGAGTAGACTGACTATAATTAAATCAAAAAGGAAATCTTTTTCTTATATAAATCTCTGTTTCTCAAGATCTCCTTTGAGCTAGTCTTTCCATCTTACTGGTGCCTTTATTAATGAATTAATAAAATCTCTGATACATGTTTATTTTATAGTTACATGAGTCATGTTTTGAATATTTTGAAAATTACACTTTAACCCCAGTCAAGAGCTCATTCTTATGTGAAGGTTTTTGAAACATACCTTTCAAAGTTGGGGAGGAGAAAATGCCCTTTCACAGCAGTCTGATCCAACTTTATGCTACTAACCAGTTTTTTAACTGATTATGTTCCCAGTGAATTTGAGGTTCTTGAAGTCTCATCTCAGAAATGACCAATTGAGAGACAAAGTGATAGGTAAGAAGTAGATTTATTTAGAGAGAAACACACTCTGCAGACAGAGTGTGGACTATCTCAGAAGGTGAGAGAGAGTGAGCGAGCCTAGAAATATGGCATGGTTAGCTTTTATGCGATGGGTAATTTCATAGGCTAATGTGTGGTTGTGTTAGTCACTCAGCAGTGTCTGACTTTTGGCGACCATGGACTATAGCTCAGCAGGCTCCTCTGTCTATGAGATTTCCTAAGCAAATATACTAGAGTGGGTAGCCATTTCCTTCTCCAGGGCATCTTCCTGATCCAGGGATCAAACCTGGATCTCCCATATTGCAGGCAAATTCTTCACCAGGGAAGCCCAATGAGTGGGAAGATTATTCCAATTATTTTGGGGAAAGGGCAGGGATTTCCAGGAATTGGGCCACTGCCCACTTTTTTACCTTTAATGGCTGGCCTCAGTACTGTCATGGTGCTGATGAGTATGTCATTTAGATGCTAATGTATTACAATGAGCATATAACAAGGCTCAAGATCTACTGGAATCCAACTCATCCACCATCTTGGACCTAGTTGGTTTAACCAGTTTTTGTCTTGTCTCTGGCCTTATCATCCTTTTAAAGATTGTGTCCCACCCCTTTCCTCCTGTTTTAATTAGAGCTTTATTGCACACATTTAGTAATATTGTCAGCATCTTCATAAGAATATTTTCAATTAGACAGTAACATATCAAGAGTTTTTCTTAAAAGTATTTCCACATGTCAATATTTTAGTAGATAAGAATTGTCACAAATCAACTAAAGTAAAACCATTTTACTTTTATGTGCTCTGCAAATGTAAGCCATGGCATGATACATATGTGATCATATATTTCTTAAGTGGTATTTTTTTTAAAACATTTTAATAAGGAGAACAGCATAGTGTGCAGATAATAAAGTTTTTATTCTTTGAGTTTGCATTGCCAGGAAACAAGCTTTTGGAGAATAAGATAGAGATGAAATAGTGAGAAGCAAGCCAAATATTACTTTATTTTTCCAGCTTTTTATATTCTACTTCTCCTTTCTTCCTTTTATGTATTCTTCTGAGTTCAAACAAGAAAGAAAATGAGTAGCTAGGGGAGAATTAGTTAGAAAGAAACTGCTTATAAAGGTATGAGCCCTGGTGGCTCAGATGGTAAAGAATTTGCCTGCAATGCAGGATCCCCAGTTTCAATCCCTGGGTAGGGAAGATCCCCTGGAGAAGGGAATGACTACCCACTCCAGTGTTCATGTCTGGAGAATTCCACAGATGGAGGAGCCTGGCAGGCTATAGTCCATGGGGTTGCAAAGAGTCAGACATGACTGAGTGACAAACAGATACACACATGAAGTGAAGAAAGCACAAGTTTTGGTGTAGCCTGTGACAGTGGGGGTCTGTTACTCACGAGAGGGCACCTGATTGATAGATGCTGGGACCTTTGGGTGAGGGAGTTCATTAATCCTGTAGGGAAGGAATGGCGGGAATGAATAGCTTGACTTTGCTGTCCTCCTATCTCCATCTCCTGTGGGTGCTCCAAATTGGTTAAACCCAACCAGAAACCAGAAGATAAAGTTGCACATTGATGTCAACCTACTGGGGCACAGAGTAGGGCAAAAATTGGTAAAAAAAATGGGCATATAAGATAACACATAGGGATGTTCTGCACATCTGGTAAAGGGAAGCTGGCTGCTAGAATATAGGATCTGAGAGGTCAAGCCCAGAAGTCTTCTCTGACTGATGTCAGAGGTTTGTGTAATCCATGATTCAGGCCAAGAGGACATTTAGTATTGAGTGAGAGTGCTTCCTGTCCAGATATGAAATAAGGGAATAAGGTGGCAATCAGTCAAGTCAGGGAGTACAAGTAGGTTCTGTGAACACAGGTGGTTGAACTGAATTAACATCCTAGAAACAAATAACTAGGGTGCAGTGGGACATTCCTTTTAACATGTCTAGTTTCACATTTCTTCACATGTAAAATGAAACAATTGTAACAGAATGACTGTTTTATCTTCATATAATTTTCAATGGGAAAATAAAAACAGGAACAAACTTTTTCATCAGTTTTCATATGGTCTTACTTCAAAGCATTGTTTTTCAGAAGAGCAGCTAAAACAGCATCTTTTGTGTCCTTATGTTATTATTTATCAACGAATTCTCCCTGAAGGAGGCAATCAACACCAAATTGTTAGGGTCACTTTAATCAGAGCGGTAATGGTTTACTTTGCTCTATGAAGTTGATATTTACTCTTTATATAATGAGGAGGCAAGAAGTGATAAAAATGGTCAGTTGCAAGAATGAAGCACTTATATCCAAATGGAGGGGGAAATTTTTATTTTAATTAGATATTCCTCTCAAGTAAAGGAAAAGGTAAGTTAGTGTCTTCATTAAAAAGAAGCAACTCAGTTTAAATGATTTGAATGTGCACTAGTTGACCCAAAGAAAGAATGAGGGGATTGGTATTTAACCTTAGATTCTGTGCATTTCTTGCCTTGGGGCTGGAAGGCACTGTCTGAATTTCACCACAGAGATTAGTGTGTACAGCTTGATTGTCACTGTCAAGTATGTGCTAGGCTTGCTCTCCAGCTTGCTTGCCTCTGCTGATTACTGGCAGCTTGAAATTGTCCTGAAAGAGAATGAGGGCTTTTGATTAATCCCTGTGCACAGCATCAACATATTATTGATTCATTATCAGCACATTCTGTTTCATTTCCAGGAAACAGGGATGAGGTGAAGGCAAATGTGACCTCCAAACAGACACAACCCAATGAACCTCCAAGGTGGGTAACTAAGTTCTTTTTCTAATAAAGTCCTTCCACTACATAAGACACAGAAAATATTTCTTTTCTCTAGGGAAGAACTATAGAGTTGAACAGCTCCAGTTTAACAACAATAAAGTAATCTAGCTTATCTTATTATTTATGTTTTTAGTTCTAAAAGCAGTAAATAAACAAGTCCTCCAGAGTGGAGTATATTAGATATTAAACACTTTACTATACAGATCTTATTTATATCATTGCTAAATACATAGTTTTAAAGAGATAAATAAACATTGATTTATTCATTAATCATACACTTATTTATTTAACAATCCATCTAAGGAGACTTCCTATATGCTATATTGGGCACTAGGAATACAAAGTTGAATAAGTCTTGGTTAGATTCAGAGTACACAAAGAGAAGAAGAGGTACATATGTAAAAATATATGTCTAGTAATAGGAATACATATAAAGTAATGAAGGGGTATTTGGCTTTTATGGTAGGATTCCAGAGAAATCTGTGACTGTGCAAGAGTTTGGGAAATGAATATGGGTTTTACAGAAAGAATAGGATAAGAAGAAAATTTGGGCCAGAGTAAATAGTTTGTGAAAGTGAATTACAAGTGTCCATTAGGGCATTGTAAGCAGCTGAGTGTTCCTGAAGTGAACATTTCAAAAGGGACGTGATGAACGAGTGAGCTACAAAAGTGAATGAGAGGCAGATTTTTCATAGTCTATCATATATACTCCAAGGTCAATATTGCCTGTTACTCCAGGTGTTTCTTGACTTCCTACTTTTGCATTCCAGTCCCCTATAATGAAAAGGACATCTTTTTTGGGTGTTAGTTCTAGAAGGTCTTGTAAGTCTTCATAGAACTGTTCAACTTCAGCTTCTTCAGCATTACTGGTCAGGGCATAGACTTGGATTACTGTGATATTGAATGGTTTGCCTTGGAAATGAACAGAAATCATTTTGTTGTTTTTGAGATTGCATCCAAGTACTACATTTTGGACTCTTCTGCTAACTATGATGGCTACTCCATTTCTTCCAAGGGATTCTTGCACACAGTAGCAGATATAATGATCATCTGAGTTAAATTCACCCATTCCAGTCCATTTTAGTTCACTGATTCCTAAAATGTCGATGTTCACTCTTGCCATCTCCTGTTTGTCCACTTCCAATTTGCCTTGATTCATTGACCTAACATTCCAGGTTCCTATGCAATACTGTTCTTTATAGCATCAGACTTTAATCCATCCCCAGTCACATCCACAACTGGGTGTTGTTGTTTCTTTGGCTCCGTCTCTTCATTCTTTCTGGAGTTATTTCTCCACTGATCTCCAGTAGTGTACTGGACACCTACTCACCTGGGGACTTATCTTTCAGTGTCCTATCTTTTTGCATTTTCATACTGTTCATGGGGTTCTCAAGGTAAGAATACTGAAGTGGTTTGCCATCTCCTTCTCCAGTGGACCACGTTTTGTCAGAAATCTCCACTATGACTCATCTGTCTTAGGTGGCCTTACACAACATGGCTCATAGTTTCACTGAGTCAGCAAAAGACAAAACCAGGAGCTGAATGTGGCTCAGATCATGAACTCCTTATTGCCAAATTCAGACTTAAATTTAAGAAAGTAGGGAAAACCACTAGACCATTTAGGTATGACCTAAATCAAATCCCTTATGACTATAGAGTAGAAGTATCAAATAGAGTCAAGGGATTAGAGCTGATAGACAGAGTGCCTTAAGAATTATGGATGGAGGTTCATGACATTGTACAGGAGGCAGTGATCAAGACCATCCGCAAGAAAAAGAAATGCAAAAAAGGCAAAATGGTTGTCTGAGGAGGCCTTACAAATAGCTGTGAAAAGAAGAGAAGCAAAAGGCAAAGGAGAAAAGGAAAGATATACCCATCTGAATGCAGAGTTCCAAAGAATAGCAAGGAGAGAAAAGAAAGCCTTCCTCAGTAATCAATGCAAAGAAATAGAGGAAAATAATCGAATGGGAAAGACTAGAGATATTTTCAAGAAAAGTAGAGATACCAAGGGAAAACTTCATGCAAAGATGGGCACAATAAAGGATAGAAATGGTATGGACCTAACAGAAGAAGAATATATTAAGAAGAGGTGGCAAGAATACACAGAAGAACTATACAAAAAAGATCTTCACGACCAAGATAATCACGATGGTGTGATCACTCACCTAGACCCAGACATTCTGGGATGCAAAGTCAAGTGGGACTTAAGAAGCATCATTACAAACAAAGCTAGTGGAGGTGATGGAATTCTAGTTGAGCTATTTCAAATCCTAAAAGATGATGCTATGAAAATGCTCCACTCAATATGCCAGCAAATTTGAAAAAAAATCAGCAGTGGCCACAGGATGGGAAAAGGTCAGTTTTCACTCCAATCCCAAAGAAAGGCAATGCCAAAGAATGCTCAAACTATTGCACAATGGCACTCATCTCACACACTAGCAAAGCAATGCTCAAAATTCTCCACGCCAGGCTTCAACAGTACGTGAACCAAGAACTCCAGATGTTCAAGCTGGTTTTAGAAAAGGCAGAGGAACCAGAGATCAAATTGTCAATATCCGCTGGATCATCAAAAAAGGAAAAGAGTTCCAGGAAAACATCTACTTCTGTTTTATTGACTATGCCAAAGCCTTTGACTGTGTGGATCACAACAAACTGTGGAAAAATCTGAAAGAGATGAGAATACCAGATCACTTCACCTGCCTCTTGAGAAATCTGTATGCAGGAAGCAATAGTTAGAACTGGACATGAAACACAGACTGGTTCCAAATAGAGAAAAGGAGTATGTCAAGGCTGCATATTGTCACCCTGCTTATTTAACTTATATGCAGTGTACGTAATGAGAAATGCTGGACTGGATGAAGCACAAGCTGGAATCAAGATTGCCAGGAGACATATCAACAACCTCAGATATGCAGATGACACCACCCTTATGGCAGAAAGTGAAGAAGATCTAATGATGAAAGTGAAAGAGGAGAGTGAAAAAGTTGGCTTAAAACTCAACATTCAGAAAAATAAGATCATGGCATCTGGTCCCACCACTTTATGGCAAATAGATGGGGAAACAGTGGAAACAGTAACAGACTATTCTTGGGGGCTCCGAAATCACTGCAGATGGTGACTGCAGCCACGAAATTAAAAGATGCTTGCTTCTTAGAAGAAAAGTTTTAACCAACCTAGACAGCATATTGAAAAGCAGAGACATTACTTTGTCAACAAAGGTCAATCTAGTCAAAGCTATGGTTTTTCCAGTAGTCATGTATGGATGTGAGAGTTGGACTATAAAGAAAACTGAGCACTGAAAAATTGATGCTTTTGAACTGTGGTGTTAGAAAAGACTCTTGAGAGTCCCTTGAACAGCAAGGAGATCCAACCAGTCCATCCTAAAGGAAATCAGTCCTTAATGTTCATTAGAAGGACAGATGCTGAAGGTGAAACTCCAATACTTTGGTCACCTGATGTGAAGAACTGACTCATTTTTAAAGACCATTATGCTGGGAAAGATTGAAGACTAGATAAGGGGATGATAGAGGATGAGATGGTTGGATGGCATCACCAACTCTGTAGACATGAGTTTGAGTAAACTCAGCTCCCATCCAGGAGCTGGTGATGGACAGGGAAGCCTGGTGTGTTGCAGTCCATGGGGTCTCAAAGAGTGTGACATGATTGAGTGACTGAACTGAATTGATCCTATATACAGGGTCTTCCCAGGTGGCTCAGAAGTAAAGAATTTGCCTGCCAATGCAGGAGACATGAGTTCAATCTCTGGGTCAGAAAGATTCCCTGGAGAAGGAAATGGCAACCCACTCCAGCATTCTTACCTGGGAAATCCTATGCACACAGTGGCCTGGTGGGCTACAGTCCGTGGGGTTGCAAAAGAGTCAAACATGACTTAGCAACTAAACAACAAAACAAATCTTATATACAAGGCTGGCTAAATTTGCTCCTACAAGGAGCAAGACTGTATGGTCCTTGGCCCCTTATCATGTCCTCTGTCTGCCTTTCATCTGTGGAAAACTTTAGTCAAAGAATAAGTTTAATCAGAGAAGTGACGAATACTGAAACAAAGGAAAACAAGCAAAGGAGACTAAACAATAATAATGTAGTCATTAAGTATAGTCAAGGACCTTTAGTTCTTTTTCAAGGGCTATAGATAGTATTCTGAGCCATATCCTGTGAGCTGTCTTATAATATGAACACTCAAGGTGAAAAAATTAACTACATGATGACTGAACTGTACCCAGGACATGAGCTGCCATAATTCCAAGAATTAACCACAAAGAACAAGCGCACCCCATAACTAAAGATTAACTGTACCTAAAGCAACCACGATGATGTTCGTCAGACCACTGATGATCAATTTGAAGATGACGGTTAGAGATGACTGTGCTGTTTCTGCATGTTCCCCCCATCCTGACTCTGACTACAAATGCTCTCACCCCCTGCTTGTCTTGGTGGAGGGGGTTGGCCTTTGGACAGATGTCCACCGCCCTCCTCCCTCCCCAGTTTCTGGCATCTGAAATAAAGCACTTTCATTCCCACCAACCTGGCCTACTTATTGGCTTTTGAGCGGCGAGCAGCTGGACCCCCCACCCATACCTTTCAGTAATGATAGGGTTCTAAAAAGTGGAATCAGATCTGCATGATCTAAGATCACTGTGATACACTTCCATGTTATATAATTATCCAGTCTATTAAAACAGGACAGTTGAGGAAATGCCTTGGCAGTAGCAATAGGAGTGAAAAGGGAGAATTCAGCAAGTATCTAAGAGATCCAATCAGAGAGACTTGGCTTAAATTAGATGTTACAAATAAAAGAGTTGTTGAGGATGACTCACAGGATTTTGTCTTATGTCTGTACCTTACCACCAACTGGGGTAGGAAAAAGCATTAAAAAAAAATACAGATGTGTTTGTGGGAAGCAGGGGCAAGAGATGGTATGGAGATGGATAGTAACTGGGGAAGTTTTCACCTGGTTGACTATAAGGGTATTTAGTAGATCACTAATGGCAACCCACTCCAGTGTTCTTGCCTGGAGAATCCCAGGGGCAGGAGAGCCTGGTGGGCTGATGTCTATGGGGTCACACACAGTCGGACACGACTGAAGTGACTTAGCAGCAGCAGTAGTAGATCACTGGATCTTTTAAGTCTGACACTCAGGCAGTGGAATTCAGCTAGGTAATGGAAAACTTCAAACCACAGGCAGAAGTGCTAATTGCACATCTTACTAAGATACAATAGTACAGGCTCTGTCTCAAAGACCAAATCAAAATATAGCAAAGATAACACACTGCAATTCCCCAGGTTAACTATGTCCTCAGCAGTCATTTCTTTTTATTACGTTGTATTGATCATACCTTCATTTAAACAATAAGACAAAAAATAATTTTTAAATAAATAAAAAGTAAGACACAAATATCTGATTACTGAAAAGGAGGATCATGTTAATATACTTACTATTTCCTACTTTCTAAGAAACTTTCTTTTCTGAAATATTTTAGTCTTTCATACATATGTGCATGCTACGTGCTTCAGTTGTGTCCAGCTCTTTGTGACCCTATGGACTGGAGCTGACCAGGCTCCTCTGCCCATGGGATTCTCCAGGCAAGGATACTGGAGTGGGTTGCCATGCCCTCCCCCAGCAGACCTTCCCAGGGATAGAATTTGCATCACTTAAATCTCCTGCATTGGCAGGCAAGTTGTTTACCTCCTGGAAAGTCCTAGACTTTCATAGACATGCAAAAATATTAGAGAGGATTTTTGTCTATCTTTCATCCAGCTATGCCAGTGATATTATCTGAGATAATACTAGAATTGTTAAAATAAGGAACTTGGTATTCTTAAAATACAATTAACTAAACTGCAAAACTTATTCAAGTTTCATAAATTTTCACCTGTTCCTTGGTTGGTTACTATTGTTGCTTTGGTGTATCAGTTCAGTTCAGTTGAGTTCAGACGCTCAGTCCTGTCCGACTCTTTGCGACCCCATGAATCGCAGCACGCCAGGCCTCCCTGTCCATCACCAACTCCCGGAGTTCACTCAGACTCACGTCCATTGAGTCAGTGAGGCCATCCAGCCATCTCATCCTCTGTTGTCCCCTTCTCCTCCTGCCCCCAATCCCTCCCAGCATCAGAGTCTTTTCCAATGAGTCAACTCTTCGCATGAGGTGGCCAAAATACTGGAGTTTCAGCTTCAGCATCATTCCCTCCAAAGAAATCCCAGGGCTGATCTCCTTCAGAATGGACTGGTTGGATCTCCTTGCAGTCCAAGGGACTCTCAAGAGTCTTCTCCAACACCACAGTTCAAAAGCATCAATTCTTCAGCGCTCAGCTTTCTTCACAGTCCAACTCTCACATCCATATATGACTACTGGAAAAACCATAGCCTTGACTAGACGGACCTTTGTTGGCAAAATAATGTCTCTGCTTTTGAATATGCTATCTAAGTTGGACATAACTTTCCTTCCAAGGAGTAAGCGTCTTTTAATTTCATGGCTGCAGTCACCATCTGCAGTGATTTTCGAGCCCCAGAAAATAAAGTGTGACACTGTTTCCACTGTTTCCCCATCTATTTCCCATGAAATGATGGGACCGGATGCCATGATCTTCATTTTCTGAATGTTGAGCTTTAAGCCAACTTTTTCACTCTCCTCTTTCACTTTCATCAAGAGGCTTTTGAGTTCCTCTTCACTTTCTGCCATAAGGGTGGTGTCATCTGCATATCTGAGGTTATTGATTTTCTC
>NW_011494956.1:2004736-2005331 GCF_000754665.1 Bison bison bison
ATAAGCAGGGTGATAATATACAGACTTGACATACTCCTTTTCCTATTTGGAACCAGTCTGTTGTTCCATGTCCAGTTCTAACTGTTGCTGCCTGACCTGCATACAGATTTCTCAAGAGGCAGGTCAGGTGGTCTGGTATTCCCATCTCTTGAAGAATTTTCCACAGTTTATTATGATCCACACAGTCAAAGGCTTTGACATAGTCAATAAAGCAGAAATAGATGTTCTTCTGGAATTGTCTTGCTTTTTCCATGATCCAGTGGATGTTGGCAGTTTGATCTCTGGTTCCTCTGCCTTTCTAAAACCAGCTTGAACATCAGGAAGTTCATGGTTCACGTATTGCTGAAGCCTGGCTTGGAGAATTTTGAGCATTACTTTACTAGCGTGTGAGATAAATGCAATTGTGTGGTAGTTTGAGCATTCTTTGGCATTGCCTTTCTTTGGGATTGGAATGAAAACTGACCTTTTCCAGTCCTGTGGCCACTGCTGAGTTTTCCAAATTTGCTGGCATATTGAGTGCAGCACTTTCACAGCATCATCTTTCAGGATTTGAAATAGCTCCACTGGAATTCCATCACCTCCACTAGCTTTGTCT
>NW_011494956.1:2005838-2010505 GCF_000754665.1 Bison bison bison
TCACTGAAGAAGGCTTTCTTATCTCTTCTTGCTATTCTTTGGAACTCTGCATTCAGATGCTTATATTTTTCCTTTTCTCCTTTGCTTTTCGCTTCTCTTCTTTTCACAGCTATTTGTAAGGCCTCTTCAGACAGCCATTTTGCTTTTTTGCATTTCTTTTCCATGGGCATGGTCTTGATCCCTGTCTCCTGTACAATGTCACGAACCTCATTCCATAGTTCATCAGGCACTCTATCTATGAGATCTAGGCCCTTAAATCTATTTCTTACTTCCACTGTATAATCATAAGGGATTTGATTTAGGTCATACCTGAATGGTCTGGTGGTTCTCCCTACTTTCTTCAATTTAAGTCTGGATTTAGCAATAAGGAGTTCATGATCTGAGCCACAGTCAGCTGCTGGTCTTCTTTTTGTTGACTGCATAGAGCTTCTCCATCTTTGGCTGCAAAGAATGTAATCAATCTGATTTTGATATATAGTCCTTTGAAATTTTAACATATGTATGCTGCTGCTGCTACTAAGTCGCTTCAGTCGTATCTGACTCTGTGTGACACCATAGACGGCAGCCCACCAGGCTTCCCCGTCCCTGGGATTCTCCAGGCAAGAACACTGGAGTGGGTTGCCATTTCCTTCTCCAATGCATGAAAGTGAGAAGTGAAAGTGAAGTCACTCAGTCGTGTCAGACTCTTAGCGACCCCATGGACTGCAGCCCACTAGGCTCCTCCATCCATGAGATTTTCCAGGCAAGAGTACTGGAGTGGGGTGCCATTATGTGTAGGTCTCTGCAAATACTGGAGAAGGCAATGGCAACCCACTACAGTACTCTTGCCTGGAAAATCCCATGGGCGGAGGAGCCTGGTATGCTCTAGTCCATGGGGTCGCAATGATTTGGACACGACTGAGCGACTTCACTTTCACTTTTCACATTCATGCATTGGAGAAGGAAATGGCAACCCACTTCACTGTTTTTGCCTGGAGAATCTTGGGGATGGGGGAGCCTTGTGGGCTGCCATCTATGGGGTCTCACAGAATCGGACAGGACTGAAGCGACTTAGCAGCAGCTGCAAATACTACCACCTTAACGATGTAGAATAGTTCCATCACTCACCAGACTCTCTCCTATCAATTTAGAGTCATCTTTTTCCCCATTCCATCTTCTAAGAAATGGAATTCTAACTTTTTGAGAATGACATCTTTCACTTGGTTTAATGCCTCTGAGATTCATCCAAGTTGTAATGAGAATCAGGAGCCAACCCTTTTCAATTAAAAAGTTAACCAACCCCCCACTTGCAAAGTCTGTCTCTGTCCTACAGTTACTTTGAAGTTTTGCACATTCTAACTAGTCATGATTCATAAATAGCAATGCTTCACTTTTCATACTGTTCATGGGGTTCTCAAGGCAAGGATACTAAAGTGGACCACTGGAGAAGGGAATGGCAAACCACTTCAGTGTCTTTGCTTTGAGAACCCCATAGACATATTAAAAAGCAGAGAAGTCACTTTGCCAACAAAGGCCTGTATAGTCAAAGCCATGGTTTTTCCCGTAGTTATGTGTGG
The DNA here is from genome assembly GCF_000754665.1 of Bison bison bison. Taxonomy (NCBI): domain Eukaryota; kingdom Metazoa; phylum Chordata; class Mammalia; order Artiodactyla; family Bovidae; genus Bison; species Bison bison. Next base: position 2,007,395 of record NW_011494956.1, read on the forward strand.
ATGTGAGAGTTGGACCATAAAGAAGGCTGAGTACTGAAGAATTGATGCTTTCAAATTGTGGTGCTGGAGAAGACTCTTGAGAGTTCCCTGGACAGCAAACAGATCAAACCAGTCAATCCTAAAGGAAATTAGCCCTGAATATTCATTGGAAGGACTGATGCTGGAGCTGAAGCTCCAATACTTTGGCCACTTTATTCAAAGAACCGACTCATCGGAAAAGACTCTGATTCTGGGAAATACTGAGGACAGGAGGAGAAGGGGGCAGCAGAGGATGAGATGGCATTACTGACTCAGTGGACATGAGTTTGAGCAAACTGTGGGAAATAGTGAAGGACAGGGCAGCCTGGCTGCTTCAGTCCTGGGATCGCAGAGAGTTAGGCACGAGTTAGTGACTGAACAACAGTGCTTCACTTCTCTCCCTGAGACTGAAATTTGAGCATATCCACACGCAAAGAGCCATGAGGGTCACTCCATGGAAGCAGCCTTAGTGGTACTAGTGGGATGCCTCACCTGGAATTACACAGAAGCCACAGTAGGAAATGGGTGGAGCGAATTCTCAGGGAATGTAGATAGTGACACATAAGGACACAAATTTCCCATGACTTCATGAACTGAGGGGAGCTTCCTGGCTAGAGCCCAGCCAAATGATAAGAACTGAGTCACAGAGCCTGGCAAGAAAGTATATATATATGTCACAGGGCTTCTGGCCATGTGGACTGAGATTGGAGCATCTCTGATATCCCCTAGTCCTGGTCTTCCTTGAGAAATTGGCAAGTGCCTATGAACAGTATCTATACCTGGTCCACAGCAGACAATTTCCTTTGCAAGCTGGGAATAAAGACTTGATCCTGCAACTGTGCAACAAATGCTTTTGCAACTGCTGGAAGAGCTTAGCAAGGTTTCTGGCTTCTGAACATGTGGCTCTCAGACTACGTGCAAGGGAACAGACTCCTATATAGACAGAGGCCCTATGTTCCATTTCAAGTTGAATGGCAGGCTGTCTGTACTTCTGTATTTGCTTTCTTTTAAACGTCTTAAATCCAGGCCTTGAAAGCTTCTGCTTTGGATTAGTCCTCCTAAACATGGTATTGATCCACAGAAAGATCAAAAGCATGGTGAAAGCAGCTTACAAAGCATGCAAACTATCAGTGACAAACATTAAATGGGTCGCTTCTGAAATAAACAAGTGCAGGTAAAGCTGTCCAGGAACTGTGATTATCTCATTTTCTCATTTTTGATCCTAAGCGTTGAGCTTTGCAAGTGAAGGCTGACATTAAGACTAGTGAATTGCTTGATGAGGGGATGCCAAACATCTACAGCTTTGTAAGATGAGGATGGATGTGGACATGGAGAGGAGGTACGTAGGATAAAACACGTCTTTACACATCAACAGCCTCAGGAGATGAAAAATCTACTCCAGAATTTGCATTATTTGTTAGCTGTTCACTGGGAGTTACAAAGTAATTATTATTACCTATCATCATTTTATACCTTCTGTCAGCAAAGTGCCAAGTCTACAGTAGAAGTTTAATAAATATGTGCTGAATAGAATGAAGGCTTTTTGACTTTCTAAGACAGGGTCATGTGGCCCTGGAGGCTTGAGTTTCAGCAGTGACTAAATTCCATTCTGTTGGCCTCTTTACTTGTATATTTCACCAGCCTACTTTAGGATGGCAATTTGAAGGCAAGTGCTGTGTCATGTCCACTGATAGATTTCTCCAAGTCAGTCACAGTGCCTGGTATGTGATGGGGTCCATAAATATTTGTTGAATTGATTGAAGCATGGATAGAAAGCACATGCTACATGCACTGAGTCACTGTCTTCAGACCATCTCATGCATGTGACACTCCATAAAATGAAAAATAACTCAGGTAATACGTTTGTTAATGTAAACTTATTTTTATTCCCCCAGTTCTACTATTTATAAGCTTTATAATCATTTCAAGTGATGAATACCTCCTAGCCTCATTTTGATGGGGCCAACAATCCTTGTTCTGCTACGTTTTGGGAGAGAACAAATGAGCTATTAAAATTTTAAAATAGGTGGGAGAGACTTGAAGTCACATATGAGGCTTTTTAAAAGTATCTATTTATTTTCTTATTTAGGCTGCACTTGGTCTTTGTTTCTGTGCCCATATTTTCTCTCGTTACAGCAAACATGGGTTACTCTCTAGTTGCGGTGCACAGGCTTCTCATCAAAGTGGCTTCTCTTGTTGCCGAGCTTGGGCTGTAGATTGTGAAGGCTCAGTAGTTGTGGTGTATGGGCTTAGTTTCCCTGTGGTATGTGGGCTCTTAGTTCCTGGACCAGGGAATTGGTGACACCTGCATTAGTAGGTGGATTCTTAACCACTGGACCATCAGGGAAGTCCCTTGAGGCCTTTATTTACATTTCAAGTCATTCATTTGTACCTATTTTCTTGCTATTGATGAGGTTAATGGTTGGTTAGGATGAAAAATCTTACTTTTTAATCATTTTTCCTACAGCCCAAAACAATAATCTATCTCTCATTTCTAATTATATTATACTATAACTCATAAATGGAGGATATACAAAAATCAGTCTTTAAAGATATTGAAATTCTCACAGTAATTCAGAGTTCTTGGCTTCATGGGATATATCAAGTCCTGAACTCTAAGAATAGGTAAAATTTTTAAGGTAGGAGGCAGGTGGTGTTTTTACCAGAGAATCTGTCTGCATGCTTGCAAGAGATGACCTGAGAGGAGCAGATTTGTATTCCCCCAACAAATTTGACATAAATAAAAATTTGAAGCAATTGGCATCCACTGAATACAACCAGGTTGTTAATGGCATGAGCTTCCCTGGTGGCTCAGATGGTAAAGAATCTGCCTGCAATGCAGGAGACCCAGCTTCAATCCCCAGGTCTGGAAAATCTCCTGGAGAAGGGAATGGCAACCCACTCCAGTACTCTTGCCTGGAAAATCCCATGGACAGAGGAGCCTGGTAGGCTGCAGTCCATGGATTGTGAAGAGTCAGACACGACTGAGCAACTTCACTTTCACTTTTCACTTTCGTGCACTGGAGAAGGAAATGGCAAACCACTCCAGTTTTCTTGCCTGGAGAATCCCAGGGGCGGAGGAGCCTGGTGGGC